>NW_027208517.1:0-56049 GCF_027789765.1 Dendropsophus ebraccatus | reverse complement strand
TTCAAAGCAAACGCTTTCCACATCTGAACATGAAAATGGCTTCTCTCCAGTACGAGTTCTTTCATGTGGAAGACGTGAGCGTTGATTTCAAAAGCAAATGCGTTCCACATTCTGAAACCCATGAAAATGGTTCTCTCCTGTATGAGTCTTTCATGTACAGAAAGCCTTGATTTAACAAGGAAACTTTTGTCCACATTTTCCGAACATGAAAAAATGGATTTTCTCCTGTATGAGTTCTTCATGTACGGTGAGATGTATTTTTGAGCAAAAACATTTCCCACATCTGAACATGAAAATGGCTTTCTACCCTGTGTGAATCTTTCATGTTAGTCAGCTGTGATTTTGTAGTACAATGTTTCCCACACTCTGAGCATGAAAATGAATTATTTCTTGTGTGAGTTCTTTCATGTAAAGTGAGCTATGAATTAACAGCAAAACATTTTCCACATTCGGAACATGAAAAAGGACTCCCTCCTGTATGAGTTATTCATGTACAGTGAGCTTTGCTTTCAAAGCAAAACATTCTCACATTCTGACATGAAAATGGCTTTCTCCCTGATGAGTCCTTTCATGTACGGTGATTGAGTTGGGTTTTTTGAGCAAAAACATTGCACATTCTGAACATGAAAATGGCTTACTCACTGTGTGAATGTTTGATGTTTTAAAAAAATTACCTTTTTGAGAAAAATTTTCCACATTCCGAACATGAAAATGGCTTATCTCCCCGTATGAGTTCTCATGTATAGTGAGCCTTGATTTAAGAGCAAAACATTTACCCACATTCGGAACTGAAAATGGGCTTCTCTCCGCTATGAGTTCTTCATGAAGTGTGGGCGTTAGTTTCAATGCAAAACATTGCACATCGAACATGAAAATGGCCTTGCTCTCGTGTGAATTCTTCATGTATAGTCAGCTGTGATTTCGTAGTACAATGTTTCCCACACTCTGAGCAGGACAATGGCTTCTATCCCGTATGAGTTCTTTCAGTGAAGGTGAGCGCTGATTTTAAAAAGGAAAAACATTTCCAACATCTGAACATGAAAATGGCTTTCCCTTGTGTGAAATTCTTTCCTGTATAGTGAGCCGTGATTTTTAGTAAAATGTTCCCACACTCAGAGATGAAAAATGGTTTCTTTTTTTTGTGCGTTTTTGAGGTTGCAATGAGTTGTGATTTAGTAAAAACATCTTTCACATTTTGGCATGAAAATGGCTTCTTCGCGTGTGAAATTTTTATGTTCTGAAAAGATCCTGATTTGCGAGCAAAGCATTTCCCACATTCTGAACTTGAAATGGCTTCTCCTTATTGTGGTTAATCTGTGATGAATCAGTAGCCAGGACGTGTATAGAAGCGATGAGAAGGCAGATCTTGCTCTGTGAGGGGCTGGGGGTATATCTGGGGTAATAGAAGGCTCTTATATGTATCCTGTGTGATCTGACCATCTGCTGTAATATCTGGAGATATCTGATGTCCCTCTGATCTGCGGGACACTCAGCTGCCAGAAGAAAGATGGGTTATTATTATTTAATAAGATAATGTTAGTAATGTTTGTTGGGCCCAGATCATAGTCTCTGTATATACCTTCTAGGGGAGGAGTTCCAAACTTTATGGTTTAAATTGAAATATTCCTTTGTACGGGGGCGGGGGGGGGGGTGGGGTACCCCATATGTTATGCGTCAGTGACTATAAAGATGATACTTACCTCTCCACGCTCCCTTGGTGCCTCCTGCTTTTTCTGTGCCCCCCCCCCCTGACTGCAGACGCTGCTGACACTCTGAAAACTGTCTTGGTAGTACAGCGCTCAGCCAATCATTGGCCTTGGTGCTGTCTAGTCTTGAGTCAGTGATTGGCTGAGCACAGTGGCGTAGCTACAGTGGTCGCCATGGTGCTGGGCCCGGACAGCCAGAGTGGCCCCCCCTAGGTTGTGATTCCCCCCTACATTCCTCAATATCCTATTGCGCGGTCGCCCAGTTTCACGGCCCGCTCTGTGTACTGATTCTCCCCTCTCCAGGATGCTCTGCAGGCCCAGGCCCCTCCCCCAGGCCGTTAACAGTTATGCAGTAGCGGGTGGTGTGTGTGTCCCTGGCTCCACACATAAGGAAGTGAGAGCTTTGCCGCAGATTGTTTCCTCCCGGCCTGCAGGGACGGGCGCAGGCTGAGCATTCTTCTGAAGCCGGAGAGTCATCAGTGACAGCAGGGAGGGTACTGGTATGATGGTATATATACAGTGAGGTATAGTTACCCCCCGGTATGATGGTATATTGTACAGTGAGGATAGTTACCCCCCGGTATGATGGTATATGTACAGTGAGGATAGTTAGTTACCCCCGGAATGATGGTATTATTAGTACAGTGAGGATAGTTTACCCCCCGGTATGATGGTACTATGTTACAGTGAGGATAGTTACCCCCCGGATGATGGTAATGTACAAGTGAGGGATAGATGCCCCGGTATGATGGTATAGGCTACAGTGTGATAGCTCTCCACGTATGATGGTATATGTACAGTGAGGATAGTACCCACGGTATGATGGTATATCGACAGTGAGGATAGTTACCCCCCGGTATGATGGTATATGTAACCGTGAGGATAGATTACCCCCCGTATGATGGTATAGTACATTGAGGATAGTTACCCCCCCCCGGTATGATGGTATAATGTAATGGAGGAGATAGTTACCCCCCCGGTATGATGGTATATGTTACAGTGAGGATAGTTACCCCCCGGTATGATGGGTAATTACAGTGAGGAAGATCCCCCCCGGTATGATGGTTATGTACAGTGAGGATAGATCCCCCCCGGTAGGATGGTATATGTACAGTGAGGATAGATGCCCCTGTTAGTTATGATGGTATATGTACCGTGAGGATAGTTACCCCCGGTATGATGGTCTATGTACAGTGAGGATAGTACCCCCGGTAATGCTGGTATATGTACAGGAGGATAGTTACCCCCGGTTGATGTTATATGTACAGTGAGTTGGATAGGTACCCCCACCGTAATGATGGTATATGTACAGTGAAGGATAGAGCCCCCCGGTATGATGGTATATGTACAGTGAGGGATAGCTCCTCCCCGGTATGATGGTATATGTACAGTGAGGATAGTTACCCCCCCAGGTATGATGGTTATATGTACAGTGAGGATAGTTACCCCCCGGTAGATGGTATATGTACCGTCGGGATAGATACCCCCGGTCATGATGGTATAGGTACAGTGGGAGGATTAGTTACCCCCCACCGGTAGGATGGTATATGTACAGTGAGGATAGTACCCCGGTACTGATGGTATCTGTACAGGAGGATAGTTACCCCCGAGTATGATGGTATATGTACAGTTGAGGATAGATCCCCCCCGGTATGATGGTATATGTACAGTGGGATAGATCCCCCCCGTATGATGTAATGTACAGTGAGGATAGATGCCCCCGGTATGATGCGGTATATGTACAGTGAGGGATAGTTACCCCCGGTATGATTGGTATATGTACAGTGAGGATAGTTAACCCCGGTCTGATGGTATATGGACAGTGAGGATAGCTCCCACTGGTTGTAGGGTATATGTTACCAAGTGAGGATAGTTACCCCCCGTATGGATGAGTATATGTTACAGTGGAGATAGATGCCCCCCGGATGATGGTATCATAACGTGAGGATAGATGCCCCCGGTATGATGATACTATGTACAGTGAGGATAGTTACCCCACGGTTGATGGTATAGGGACAGTGATGTAGATACCCCCGGTATGCATGGTATATGGACAGTGAGGATAGATGCCCCCGGGTTTTGGGGGATGGTATATGTACAGTGAGGATAGATCTCCCCGGTATTAAGTATATGTACAGTGAGGATAGGATGACTCCTAGTATGATGGTATATGTACAGTGAGGAAGTTACCCCGGTATGAGGGTATATGTACAGGAGGATACATTGCCCCCGGGTATGATGGTAGATGTTACAGTGAGGATAGATGCCTCCTAGTATGATGGTATATGTACAGTGAGGATAGTACCCCCCGGTATGATGGTTATGTTACAGTGAGGATAGTTACCCCCCGGTATGATGTTATATGTACAGTGAGGATAGGTTACCCCCGGTATGATGGTATATGTTACTGGAGGATAGATGCCCTCCGATATGATGGTATAGGTACAGTGAGGTAGTTACCCCCCGGTATATGATGGATAGGTCCAGTGAGGATAGGTGCCCCCTAGTATGCTGGTATATGATACAGTGAGATAGATTCCCCCCCGGTATGATGGTATATTGTACAGTGCGGATAGCTCCCCGGTATGATGGTATATGTACAGTGAGGGTAGATGCCCACGGATGATTGGTATAGTACAGTGAGGATAGTTTACCCCCGGGATGATGGTATATGTACAGTTGAGGATAGAACCCCGGTATTGATGGTAATAAGTACAGTGAGGATAGTTTACCCCCCGGTATGATAGTATATGTACAGTGAGGATAGACCCCCTGGTATGACGGTATATGTACTGTAGGATAGATGCCCCCGGTATGATGGTATATGTACAGGAGGATAGATGCCCCCGGTATGAGGTATATGTACAGTGAGGATAGTTACCCCGGGATGATGGATATGTACAGTGAGGATACATGGCCCCCCCCCAGTTTGATGGTATATGTACAGTGAGGATAGATCCCCCCGGTATGATGGTATATGTACCGTGAGGATAGATCCCGGTATTATGATGGTATAGTACAGTGAGGATAGATCCCACGGTATTATGATGGTATTTGTACAGGAGGATAGTTACCCCCCCGGTATGATGGTTATGTACAGGAGGATAGTTACCCCCGTATGAGGTATATGTACAGTGAGGATAGCTACCCCCCGGTATGATGGTATATTACCAGTGAGGGATGTTACCCCCGGTATGATGGTATATGTACAGTGGAGGATAGATACCCCGGTATGATGGTATATGTTACAGTGATGATAGTACCCCCGGTATGATGGTATATGTACAGTGAGGACTGTTACCCCCGGTATATGATGGTTACCCCCTGATATGAGAGGTATATGTACAGTGAGGATAGATACCCCACTGCTATGAGGTATATGTACAGTGAGGATAGATGCCCCCGGTATGATGGTATATGGACAGTGAGGATAGATGCCCCCCGGTTATGATGGTATATGACAGTGAGGATAGTTACCCCGGTATGATGGTATATGTACAGTGAGGATAGTTACCTCGGTATGATGGTATATGTACAGTGAGGAATAGATAGATTCCCTCGGTATGATGTATATGTACAGTGAGGATAGCTCCCCCCGGTATGATGGTATATGTACAGTGAGGAATAGATGCTCCCGGTGTTGATGGTATATGTACAGTGAGGATATTTACCCCCCGATGATGGTAATATGTACAGTGAGGATAGTTACCCACGGTTAGATGGTATATTGTACAGTGAGGATAGATGCCCCCGGTATGATGGTATATGTACAGTGAGGATAGATGCCCCCGGTATGATGGTATATGTACAGTGAGGATAGATACCCCCCGGTATGATGGTATATGCTACAGTGAGGATAGATCCCCGGTATGATGGTATATGTACAGGGCCGCCATCAGGAATTTCGGGGCCCCATACAACAAAGTGTCTGGGCCCCCCACATTAATAAAAAAAAATAGTGTGTTGGCCCCACGCCTTGCTGGGAGGTATAATTTGGTTCCGATCAATTCTAGAGAACTGGCTCATATAAACCACTTTCCCCAGTGGCTTAAAATGTAACTCTGTTATACAGTTATAAAATTGTAGAAATTAAACGTGAACAAGGTGCAATTCAAATAGACACTTACTTGTATAGCTGCCTCTTGTGCTCTGTATGCAGTGCATTATATTCACCCCTGCAACGTACAATTTATAGCGCGTCTACAAGCCAGCGGGGCTCATTATGATGGAGAACTAAAACTTATACAAGAGTGGGGTAGGGGTTCCCCTGTATCAGAATGTGTGGAGTACTAGGCAATGCCCTTTTGGGTTTATTGAATTTCGAGGGTCTGGGGGGCTGTTTGATTTGTATATGTTCACCAATATCCCCCCCCCGCCCGGTATGCTCACTAACATAGAATATGTTGATAAGGCTAATAAAGAGGCTGTTTCCATGTTAGTGAGCATATACAAATCACCCCCCCCTCAGGCAGACTAGTTTAGCTCACCCAAGCCAGTGATAGGGATACATGGCGGTGAGAACGCTTTCTAGGAGATCCTGGTTGTGCAGCAGAGGTGCCTTTATCCTGCTCTGCATAGACCCTCGAAATTCAATAATCCCAGACGGGGCATTGCCTAGCACTCAACAGCATTCTGAATACAGGGGAACCCCTACCCCACTCTTGTATAAGTTTTAGTCTCCATCATAATGAGCCCCGCTGGGCTTGTAGACACGCTATAAATTGTACGTTGCAAGGGTGAATATAATGCACTGCATACGAGCACAAGAGACAGCTATACAAGTAAGTGTAGTGTCTATTTGAATTGCACCTTGTTCCACATTTAGGTTCTACAAATTTTATAACTGTATAACAGAGGTTACATTTTAAGCCACTGGGGGAAAATGGGGTATATGAGCCAGTTCTCTAGAATTGATCTCACACACAGACACCAGCACACATGTATACAGACACCAGCACACATGTATACAGACATACAGACACCAGCACACATGTATACACACATACAGACACCAGCACACCAGGGCACGATGAAGTTTGAACTTCTGCAAACTGGAGAAATCACCTGATATCACCTGCAGTCCTATGTAACACCACATAACACAGTGGTATCTCTGAGTACAGATAATGTAGTAGTCACCTGCCAGTCCTATGTAACACCACATAACACAGTGGTATCTCTGAGTACAGAAATGTAGTAGATTTCACCTGCAGTCCTATGTAACACAAAGATAACACAGTGATATCTCTGAGTACATATAATGTAGTAGCTGTCACCTCGGGGCGCCCCTACTAAATGATGTTCTACAAAAATAAGAAAAGTGTCATACAGGGATTCACAGGTGACGTCTTCTTTGATGTGAGGCGTCACTTTCCCTTTTCCTCTCCATCCGGCCCAGACCTCCATGATGATTCCTTCCAGATACGTTCATCCCTTAGAACCTGCGAGACAAACAGTTTAGGCTCCGCACATTTCTAGCAACTTCCTTTCCTTTTCTCCCCCTGTAGGCTCCCATAGTAACTGCGCTGTGTGGGATGCCCCTGTATGTAGGATCCCCTGCTGTGCCCCCTGTATGTAGATTCCCTGCTGTGCCCCTATGAGCTAATAATCCCCTAGAGGTACCCCAGCACTAATAATGCCCCCAGAGGTGCCCCATACACTAATAATGCCCCCAGAGGTGCCCCCATGAACTAATAATGCCCCCAGAGGTGCCCCCATATACTAATAATGCCCCCAGAGGTGCCCCCATATACTAATAATGCCCCAGAGGTGCCCCCATATACTAATAATGCCCCCAGAGGTGCCCCATACACTAATAATGCCCCCAGAGGTGCCCCCATACACTAATAATGCCCCCAGAGGCCCCCCCCATATACTAATAATGCCCCCAGAGTGCCCCATATACTAATAATGCCCCCAGAGGTGCCCCCATACACTAATAATGCCCCAGAGGTGCCCCCATGAGCTAATAATGCCCCAGAGGTGCCCCCATATACTAATAATGCCCCCAGAGGTGCCCCCCCCATATACTAATAATGCCCTCAGAGGTGCCCCCATACACTAATAACGCCCCCAGAGGGTGCCCCCGTATACTAATAATGCCCCCAGAGGTGGCCCCCATACAATAATAATGCCCCCAGAGGTGCCCCCCATGTACTAATAATGCCCCCAGAGGTGCCCCCATATACTAATAATGCCCCCAGAGGTGCCCCCATATACTAATAATGCCCCCAGAGGTGCCCCCATATACTAATAATGCCCCAGAGGTGCCCCTAAAAAAACAAACATCCTACTCACCTAATCCGCGCTGTGCAGGCAGCAGCTCTTCCGCCTCCTCTTCGGGCTCCATCTTGCGAGCCGCAGGGACGGGACTTCCGTCAGACGTGATGACGTCACATGATCACGCCTGCCGGAGAGGTCACGGCCCGGCCTCCCATAGGCTGCTGGTATGAAGTGGCGGCGGCCTATGGGAATGAATACAGGAGGAGGACGCTGACAGGTCCTTCTCCTGTATTCTGATCGCTTCAATGTTCCGCCCGCTCAATGTGCTCACTGTGCGGGCGGAACATTAAAGCGATCAGTGCATCCCGAGAAGCTGCGTCGGCCGCAGCTTCTCGGGATGCTCAAAAAACAGGTGGCAAGGGGGGCCGTGCGGCAGGCGGCCCCCTAGCGTAGCGTGCGGCCCCCTAGCGTAGCGGTCGGGGGCCGGCGGCAGGCGGGCCCGCCGCCCCCCCCCCCCCCCCCCCCCCCCATGCTCTTAGGGTCCGGGCCCCATACGGCAGTACCACTTGTACTGCCCTATCGGCGGCCCTGTATATGTACAGTGAGGATAGTTACCCCCCAGTATGATGGTATATGTACAGTGAGGATAGTTACCCCCCGGTATGATGGTATATGTTACAGTGAGGATAGATGCCCCCGGTATGATGGTATATGTACAGTGAGGATAGATACCCCCGGTATGATGGTATATATACAGTGAGGATAGTTACCCCCCGGTATGATGGTATATGTACAGTGAGGATAGTTACCCCCCAGTATGATGGTATATGTACAGTGAGGATAGCTCCCCCCGGTATGATGGTATATGTACAGTGAGGATAGTTACCCCCGGTATGATGGTATATGTACAGTGAGGATAGTTACCCCCCCGGTATGATGGTATATGTACAGTGAGGATAGTTACCCCCCGGTATGATGGTATATGTACAGTGAGGATAGATACCCCCGGTATGATGGTATATGTACAGTGAGGATAGATACCCCCGGTATAATGGTATATGTACAGTGAGGATAGTTACCCCCCGGTATGATGGTATATGTACAGTGAGGATAGATGCCCCCGGTATGGTGGTATATGTACAGTGAGGATAGATGCCCCCGGTATGATGGTATATGTACAGTGAGGATAGTTACCCCCGGTATGATGGTATTGTACAGTGAGGATAAATGCCCCCGGTATGATGGTATATGTTACAGTGAGGATAGATGCCCCCGGTATGATGTATATGTACAGTGAGGATAGTTACCCCCCGGTATGATGGTATATGTACAGTGAGGATAGATACCCCCCAGTATGATGGTATATGTACAGTGAGGATAGATGCCCCCGGTATGATGGTATATATACAGTGAGGATAGTTACCCCCTCGTATGATGGTATATGTACAGTGAGGATAGTTACCCCCGGTATGATGGTAAATGTACAGTGAGGATAGTTTACCCCTGGTATGATGGTATATGTACAGTGAGGATAGTTACCCCCGGTATGATGGTATAGTGTACTGTGAGGATAGTTACCCCCTCGGTATGATGGTATATGTACTTTGAGGATAGTTACCCCCTCGGTATGATGGTATATTACTGTGAGGATAGTTACCCCCCCGGTAGATGGTATATGTACAGTGAGGATAGTTACCCCCCCGTATGATGGTAATGTACTGTGAGGATAGATACCCCCAGTATGATGGTATATGTACAGTGAGGATAGCTCCCCCCGGTATGATGGTATATGTACAGTGAGGATAGTTACCCCCCGGTATGATGGTATATGTACAGTGAGGATAGTTACCCCCCAGTATGATGGTATATGTACAGTGAGGATAGTTACCCCCGGTATGATGGTATATGTACTGTGAGGATAGTTACCCCCGGTATGATGGTATATGTACAGTGAGGATAGATACCCCACCAGTATGATGGTATATGTACAGTGAGGATAGTTACCCCCCGGTATGATGGTATATGTACAGTGAGGATAGTTACCCCCCCCAGTATGATGGTACATGTACAGTGAGGATAGTTACCCCCCCCCCGGTATGATGGTATATGTACAGTGACAATATATGTTCCCTGTATAGTTCTCCAGCATCGCGTGTCCGTGTACTTAGGGCGGCAGACTGCAGTCACTGAATACATATCAGCCATCTGGGGTATTGGGGACAGTCAGGCAGTAGGGGTAAGTGGCACATATTGTTACATATACAAACATAAATATTGAAAACTTCCCTATTACCCAACTACAGAAGTTCAATTCCACATATTGATGGCCGGTCCTCAGGATAGGATATCAATATGTGATCATGGTCCCAAAACCCCACTGATCAGCTGTTCTGCACCATGAATGGGGCACAAAATAACTGGCTTCCCCCCTATGTAGCGGCTAGGCTGAGTTACTGCAGCTTCAAAACATTGTATCAGGAGCTGAGCTGCAGTAACTCAGCACGGCCACTATGCAGTGAATGGCGCTATCTGCTTCTGGCGCTGTCCTCAGCATAGATTCAGTCACAGCAGGCCTGGAAGCCTTCAATAGGCCTCTGGCTGCCATGATAAGCACATTGTGATGGGAGTAGCTTTGAAGTGGTGGCATTGCTTGTGGGGGCAAGTTGACCTCTTGCACCAGGGCCCATGAGGACATTAGCTCCGCCCTGGCTGAGCAGCTGTGACTGCAGAGACGGATTCAGAAGGTCACCGGCGGCTGCTGTCAGTGGGAACACAGAGACAAGGCAGGAGGACACCAGGGGAGCGAGGAGAGGTAAGTATTATCTCTATTATTTACTTCTTTAAAGCAAAGACTGCACGGACATCACTAACAATGTTCGTTCTGCCCGCCCAGACGACTGATCCATCTAATAGGTTCTGTAAGCGATCGCCGATCTAGCAGAGAGACAGTGAGAGTCGGCCATCTAATACGGCCTTAAAAAGCGGCTTTTTATTCATCTCTAATCTCAGATTTCCCCCAGTGTCCACTCAACTTATCAAGTGCCGCAGGTGTGTATAAAGTGATGTGTATTACCTGCTGATGGGAGGGGCTGCTGATCCTCCAGCATCACATCCTTGTACTGATCCTTGTGTCCTTCTACATACTCCCACTCCTCCATGGAGAAATAGACCGCCATATTTACCTAAAAATACAAGACAAGCTCATTAGGGGTCACGTTACATGCTATCCATAGAAGTCTATGTAGATAGGAGGAGGAGGAGGAAGAAGCTCCGAGTGAGATAGATGTAAGGCTGGGTTCACACTGCGTTTTTGCAATCCGTTTTTTTTCATCTTTATTTCCAAAAAACGGATGAAAAAAAACGGATGCATTTGTGTGCATCCGTTTTGATCTGTTTTTTTCATTGACTTCCATTGTAAAAAAAAAACGATTCAAAACGGATCCGTTTTTTTACGCACACAAAAAACGTAGCGACACTACTTTTGTGTCCGTTAAAAAAACGGATCCGTTTTGATCCGTCTTTTTCAATGGAAGTCAATGGTAAAACGGATCAAGACGGATGCACACAAATGCATCGTTTTTTCAAAAAACGCATTGCAAAAACGTAGTGTGAACCCAGCCTAAGAGAGACTGTAAGGAAAATTCTTCACTGAGTCGCTGAGTAGACCCCCAATCTTTACCTAGCCAGGACCCCTTCCCTGACACCTTCCATAACTTCTCTCTCCTTCTCTGGCACACGACTTATCTTACACTGTACATAATAAAAAGTAGATCAGTTTTAACCCTTATGATCTATTTTACCTATTTTTCTGACAGACGTTCCCTATACTTTCCTAATAAAGTCACGCTACACTTCTCTGCTTGCTGTCACTTTAAGTTACTACCTCAAGCACAACCATCACCTGTACCTGCACCCATTCGTTGTACATTGCCTTAACTGTAGAGATGAGCGAATACGTTTCATCGAGATGATATTTGATAGAATATTGCGGGATTCGAAAGATTCGAATTCAATCGAGTAGTGTGGCGAATACATTGGAAAGCCCTCCCATCGCACTTAGCGCTTTTTTTTATCCAATCACCAGGCAGGGAGGCCGTGAGGGACCCTGGAGTACGCATGCAGCGCGAAAACGGCGTCTACCCTCATGGATGGCTGAACCACATGACCTCGAATCTTTAAATACTTGGCTCTCGCCTCTTGACCACAGATGAGCTTTCAACCTAGTCAGGGAAAGATCTTGGAGCAGGGAGAGATAGGTGTAGTAGCGTTTTGGTTAGGCACGTACGTGATACATATTGTTCCAGTAGCCCAGAAAAAGCACGTCATACATACTGTTCCAGTAACGTTCGTACAGCATTACGTGTGATACGCACAAATAACATGACGCTCTACGGACGCACATTGGAATCATGTATTTAACGCTGCGCAAGAAATACGAAGGAAATGTGTGAACATTGCCGTAAAGTTCGTAAAGCGTTCGCAAATATTTTTCATTCGCAACTGCGGTGAGTGGCATTATACTGTGATTTTGGGGTGTTGGGTGCACCCAGGCATGCTCCCCTGATGTCACAGTGTCATTCCAGAGGTGTTAGCATCGTTTAGGGAGGTTTCATGGGGGACTTGGTGACCTCTAAGTGGTCGAATTTGGATTTCAAGTGCCGAGAATTTTTTCCCCATAGACTATAATGGGATGAGTTATTTATTCTAATAGTCGAATCTCGGTGCCTACTCGATCAACTTCTCGAAAGTCGAATATTTCACTACTTGCTCATCTCTACTTACTGTATTGCACTGAAGTTCTCGGGTAAAGATGTTACTTGTTTAGGTGCTAATTTCTCTCGCCGCACCTGCACCCACATCTGGTGCTACTCTACAAGTGCGAGTGCCGTGTGTCCGGCTGGATATCACCACACTGACAACCATGACAAGGTGTCCTAGCAAAAACACCAAGACCACCTGCTGTATACCACCTCAGCACCCCAGGTCATGGCATGTGTGTCAGTAACATGCAAGTCAGTGTCTGTAAGTAATGTGTGTGTCAGTAATGTGTGTCAGAACTGTGTATGTAAGTTATGTGTATCAGTAATGTGTGTGTGTCAGTAATGTGTGTGTGTGTCAGTAATGTGTATGTCAGTAATGAGTGTCAGTAATGTGTGTCAGAACTGTGTATGTAAGTTATGTGTATCAGTAATGTGTGTGTGTCAGTAATGTGTATGTCAGTAATGTGTGTCAGTAATGTGTGTCAGAACTGTGTATGTAAGTAATGTGTATCAGTAATGTGTGTGTCAGTAAAATGTGTGTGTTAGTAATGTGTATGTCAGTAATGTGTGTGTCAGTAATGTGTATCAGTAATGTGTGTGTCAGTAATGTGTGTCAGAACTGTGTATGTAAGTAATGTGTATCAGTAATGTGTATGTCAGTAATGTGTGTGTGTCAGTAATGTGAGTGTGTCGGTAATGTGTATGTCAGTAATGTGTATGTCAGTAATGTGTATGTCAGTAATGTGTATGTCAGTAATGTGAGTGTGTCAGTAATGTGTATGTCAGTAATGTGTATGTCAGTAATGTGTATGTCAGTAATGTGTGTGTGTCAGTAATGTGTGTGTGTCAGTAATGTGTGTGTCCGTAACGTATGTCAGTGTCTGTTAGTAATATGTGTGTCAGTAATGTGTATGTCAGTAATGTGTGTCAGTAATGTGTGTCAGAACTGTGTATGTAAGTAATGTGTGTGTATCAGTAATGTGTATGTCAGTAATGTGTGTCAGTAATGTGAGTGTGTCAGTAATGTGTGTCATTAATGTGTATCATTAATGTGTGTGTCAGTAATGTGTGTGTGTCAGTAATGTGTGTGTCCGTAACGTATGTCAGGTCTGTTAGTAATATGTGTGTCAGTAATGTGTGTCAGAACTGTGTATGTAAGTAATGTGTGTGTGTCAGTAATGTGTATGTCAGTAATGTGTATCAGTAATGTGTATCAGTAATGTGTATGTCAGTAATGTGTATCAGTAATGTGTGTGTCAGTAATGTGTGTGTGTCAGTAATGTGTATGTCAGTAATGTGTATCAGTAATGTGTGTGTCAATAATGTGTGTGGTGCAGTAATGTGAGTGTGTCAGTAATGTGTATGTCAGTAAGTGTATCAGTAATGTGTGTGTCAGTAATGTGTGTGTGTCAGTAATGTGTGTGTCCGTAACGTATGTCAGTGTCTGTTAGTAATATGTGTGTCAGTAATGTGTGTGTGTCAGTAATGTGTGTGTCAGTAATGTGTGTGTCAGTAATGTGTATCAGTAATGTGTGTGTGTCAGTAATGTGTGTGTCCGTAACATATGTCAGTGTCTGTTAGTAATGTGTGTTTGTGTATGTTAGCGGTTGTCTCAAGTGATTGTGCAGAGTGTGATGATATATGAGGGGCCCGCTGAGGTTCTGTCACCAAGGGCCCACAAAAATCTGAAGGGTTCCATCAGTCTGTAAATCCTACAGTGATCTATTACACAGGTAATCTCACATACTGCAAGGGGAGGAATACACAAACTGCAGAAGTGGACGAATGGGCTTCAGCCTGGAATTCCATATGGGATCGGATATAATCCTATATATAATAAGCCGGGGCTCCAGCGTCCGGAACATTCCGATTTATTAGATATAGAAAAGAGAATAATAAAATAATACAATAATAAAATGTAAGTCATACAAATAGTGCAACGTGATCAGACATATAGTCCGCAGGCCCTGGTGGTGAGAAAGAGAAAAGAAGTGACGATATGGAGTCAGTAAGTGACGGGGTCAGTCAGTGATGCAGTCAGTAAGTGACGGGGTCAGTCAGTGATGCAGTCAGTAAGTGACGGAGTCAGTCAGTGATGCAGTCAGTAAGTGATGGAGGCGGTAAGAGTGGTGGAGTCAGTCAGTAATGGAGTCGGTAAGTGATGGAGTCGGTAAGTGATGGAGTCGGTAAGTGATGGAGTCGGTCAGTGATGGAGTCGGTAAGTGATGGAGTCGGTAAGTGATGGAGTCGGTAAGTGATGCAGTCGGTCAGTGATGGAGTCGGTAAGTGATGGAGTCGGTAAGTGATGGAGTCGGTAAGTGATGGAGTCGGTAAGTGATGGAGGCGGTAAGTGGTGGAGTCAGTCAGTGATGGAGTCGGCAAGTGATGCAGTCAGTCAGTGATGGAGTCGGTAAGTGATGCAGTCAGTCAGTGATGCAGTCAGTCAGTGATGCTTCTGCTCACATTCACCTGCTCTCTTTGCTGAATTCATCATCCAGGGTCAGGCTGCTCTATCTGATCTGGCTACCATCCAATATACTGCAGACCACCCTAACAGAGGCTACATAGAAACATAGAAGCCCCCTGCTCCGTGTACTCCGCCCTATTAGTATTACTCTTCTAATTATCTTAGGATATACTGTATATATTATGTATATACCAGGCAGGTTACATTAGGTTTTTGTAGATATACCTACAACATCTACAGGGAGCTTAATCAAAGCATCTACTACTCTTTCAGTAACGTAATATTTTCTCTCATTGCTTCTGTACCTCCCCAGTAACCTCTCACTGTCTCCTCTTGTTCTTGAGTTCATCTTTTTTTTTCTAAAAACATTCTCCTCCTGACCCTTATTTAGTCCTGTAACATTTTTAATTCTCTCTTGCGCCTCTTCTCTCCGCTCAGAGAATGAACAGCATTGTCATTATATATATATATATAATATATATATATATATTTATATAGCAAATATTGGTGATCTAAAGCGCTGTAACTGGTACGGGGATATTCTATTCCAGAACAATATATATAGGCATCATACAAGAGAAGGGAATATGATGTGGGGACCAACAAAGCCAGATGGATGCTTGGTGTGTAACTGTGTTATTATCTTGATAACGGTATACTGGTACTGCACGTAGCAATGCACAAGTGTACTGGTGGATTTAATGTTGTGGCGGTGTCCTACCTGTTATTCACCATGCTTCCTTCTATGGTGATCTTGCTGTAGAGTCCATCTTGTGAAGTCTAGAAAGGAAAGTTCTTGCTATCGGGGTGGGAGCGAGCCCCGGCCGGCGGCTCTGCTGCTACCTAACACCCGGCGCGGTGGGAGTGAGTTCAAAGGAGTCACGTTTGAGTGACGTCACTGTAGTGGATACGGAGGCCGATGTATGGCAAAAAGACATCTAACGCGTTTCAGCGAACTTGCGGTCGCCCTCGTCAGAGATGATGCAGGCTCCTATGCTTCCTCCTTATATGGACTACGCCACTATCATTCCTCTTCCTGTTGCAATAATGTTGGAGTAAGTGTGGTATTCATCGGTTGTGCTGCGCTACGATATCTTTATGTGTACCTGTGTCTATTGCTGTCTGGGTAAAAAAACATAGTTGCTAGTGTATATAAATGCAGTTGTTATATACCTAAATGTCTACTCTTTGTGAGAAGCTTGAGATATGATGTGTTGTTGCGAATCAATTTAATTTAAAAACGCAAACAGTTCCAGATCCGCATTTAGACCATGAGGGATAAGACTGTTGAGCCTAAAGATCCATTCCGTTTTCTACCTTGACATCTGCTCAATAAAATTCCCACCTCTCCAATTCGGGACCACTATCTCTATACCTGCAAATTGTGCATTTTTAAATGATCCAGAGTGTTGCTCTACGAAGTGTTTAGACAGGGGGTGGCCCATAAATTTCCTTTTCAATGTTGTATATGTGCTCTGTCATACGTGTACTTAGTTGTCTCTTAGTTCTCCCTATATAAACAGTTTTATCTTACCTTCACCCCTGAATACAGTCAGACAGGGATACACTTTTTAGATTTGACCATTTATATTCAGGATAATCAAATTTTAACAAAACATATTACAAACCCACGCGGACAGTATTAGTTTTATCAATAGAAACAGCTGTCATTTACCCAACTGGCTATTAAATATTCCTAAGGGTCATTCATCAGATTACGCAGAGAAATTGCACTTCAAAAGATCAGTATGTGAAGAAGCAACACAACTACAGGAAAAATTCGCTCAAAGGGATACGAGGTGAAAAAAAATGCAACAAGTAGGGGAACCATAATAGACAAGAATACCTGAAAGACAAGGACAAAAATAAGAAGATAATATAGAGATTAAGGGAAGAACAGATAAAAATCCCTATTATCACCACATACAGCAAAGAAAGTCATAGATTTAGACAGTAGGGCCACATAACTTCATCTTCAAGAAGGCGCAGAATCTAGGAAATCTAGTGGCTCCCACTACACAAAACGTCAAAATAAAGGACGGGAGAATATTAGAGAGACACAGGGATTTTTTGCAGAGAGAAGATGGATTTTTCCCTGTAAGGGTGTAAACACTGCATAGTATCAGGCAAACAGATCATGTTCCTTCCATCCAGGAAGATAATAGAACAGTTCAAATCAGGAAACATATCACATGCAAAAGTGATGGGGTTATATATTACATCAAGTGCCCAGGTGGTAACTTTATATAGGGAGAACTAAGAGACAACTAAGTACACGTATGACAGAGCACATATACAACATTGAAAGGAAATTTATGGGCCACCCTCTGTCTAAACACTTCGGAGAGCAACACTCTGGATCATTTAAAAATGCACAATTTGCAGGTATAGAGATAGTGGTCCCGAATTGGAGAGGGGGGATTTTATTGAGCGGATGTCAAGGGTAGAAACGGAATGGATTTTAGGCTCAACAGTCTTATCCCTCATGGTCTAAATGCGGATCTGGAACTGTTTGCGTTTTTAAATTAAATTGATTCGCAAACAACATATCATATCTCAAGCTTCTCACAAAAGAGTAGACATTTAGGTATATAACAACTGCATTTTATACACTAGCAACTATGTTTTTTACCCAGACAGCAATAGACACAGGTAACACATAAAGATACGTAGCCGCAGCACAACGATGAATACCACTTACTCAACATGATTGCAACAGGAAGAGGAATGATAGGGGAGTAGTCCATATAAGGAGGAAGCATAGGAGCTGCATCATCTCTGACGAGGGCGACCGCAAGTTCGTGAAACGCGTTTGATGTCTTTTTGTCATACATCGGCCTCCGTATCCACTACAGTGACGTCACTCAAAACGTGGACTCCTTTGAACTCACTCCACCGCGCCGGGTGTTAGGTAGCAGCAGAGCCGCCGGCCGGGGCTCGCTCCCAACCCGATAGCAAGAACTTTCCTTTCTACACTTCACAAGATGGACTCTACAGCAAGATCACCATAGAAGGAGAGCATGGTGAATAACAGGTAGGACACCGCCACAACATTAAATCCACCAGTACACTTGTGCATTGCTACGTGCAGTACCAGTATACCGTATCAAGATAATAACACAGTTACACACCAAGCATCCATCTGGCTTTGTTGGTCCCCAACTCATATTCCCTTCTCTTGTATGATGCCTATATATATTGTTCTGGAATAGAAAGATCCCCGTACCAGTTACAGCGCTTTAGATCACCAATATTTGCTTAATTTTTCACATCACCATAGAGGACTCGGAACCCTCTAGATCTATATAGCAGCACAGTAGCCAGGTACCTGCAGTGCAGCGCCATTTAGTGTGAACCTCTAGGAAGCACCACACTTACTGTATTGTATATATATATATATATATTATATATGCGATGCCCTGGCCCTAGGGGCCATTCCGCTATACAGATGTTGGATGGGTGCAGGAATCGGGGCAGCCGTAGGATGTAGTGTGGTCACGGTGTAGGCACGAGGGTGCAACAGCTGGAAGCCGGGCTCCTGACCATGCGGGAATACTGGGCGTGCGATTCTTCGTTGTCCTTAGTCAGGGCACCAATGATCACACCAATGCCAAGGTTCAGAAACGGTGGTAACTAGTAGTAACAGTCTCTCCGGATGCAACGGGAATAAGGCAATCTTGAATAAAGCAGAGTAATGGGTGATGCTGCAATAGGCTGTGAGAGAAGCGTGGCTGAATAATGGGAGTTGTAGTGATACTGAAGCTGAGATGCTGGTGGAATGAGACTTGGATTGAATACTTGCTGTTGATGATTTGAGAAGATGATGATGAGAGGAACAGAAGAATGACTGAAGAATCGACAGCCAGATGAGAATCTTGAGACTTGAGACAGGAACACAGCCAGTGGACTGGAACAGCAGAGCAAATGCAGGCCTCTCTCTTAGCAGGGAGAGAGGGCTAACACAACCTATCCCCTTGATGGTAGGCGAATAGACTGAGGTAGCACAGGAAGTCACATGGTAACCCCAGCCAAAAGCTCGATGACCATTGGGTGTTACCATGGAAGCAGGGCACAGTCACGTGACATCCAGCCATTGCATCATCACACCATTAGGCATATACAGAGGAATATACATGAGGAGTACCATCCTTGAACACTAGGAGGCGACATAATACCTTTTGACACTGATACCTGAATTCACATGCAATAAATGACTGAAATGGCAGACTTAAATACTGAGAAGGGGGACACAATACACGCAGTTTGCAGTGGGACCATAGCTTTCCAGAACAGAACTGTTATAATAAAAGTGTGAGCATAAGAAGGGCTGTTCTGGGACACTGCATATATATATATATATATTATATATAATATATATATATATATATATATATATATATAAAAAAAACCAGGAAAGTCTCCCTCACCTTCCAAACCATAGCAGATCCACTTCAGGCTGGGGCTTGCATCAGGGGACAGGACTGTGGAGGTAATCTCTCCATAGTTGTAACCCCTCTCTCCCTGGACAGAGAATGCTGCTATACCGTGCTCACATCTGTACTGCTCATTCCTTCATGCTCCCTGTAGTCTCTGTCAGCCCTGATTGGTCCATGCTGAAACACATACCCCGTCCCCCATTGCTGTCATGTGACCACACAGACCTCTGACAGCAGCCCGCTTCTCTATTCTAGCCTGTTGTACTATGCTACTGCATTATGGGGATCTGCAGCTCCATCCTGTATCTACAAACTGCTGCTGTGTTATCAGGGTTTACAGTTACTATACATTATACACCACAATGCTGCTATACTGTACAGTAACTTATATATCACATATCCAGCTGCTGTGTTATCAGGGTTATACAGTTACTATACATTATACACCACATGCTGATTGCTATACTGTACAGTAACTTATATATCACATATCCAGCTGCTGTGTTATCAGGGTTATACAGTTACTATACATTATACCAACATGCTGCTATACTATACAGAACTTATATATCACATATCTAGCTGCTGTTTTATCAGGGTTATACATTTACTATACATTACACACCACATGCTGCTATACTGTACAGTAACTTATATATCACATATACAGCTGCTGTGTTATCAGGGTTATACAGTTACTATACATATACACCACATGCTGCTATACTGTACAGTAACTATATATCACATATCCAGCTGCTGCTGTGTTATCAGGGTTATACAGTTACTATACATTATACACCACATGCTGATTGCTATACTGTACAGTAACTTATATATCACATATCCAGCTGCTGTGTTATCAGGGTTATACAGTTACTATACATTATACACCACATGCTGATTGCTATACTGTACAGTAACTTATATATCACATATCCAGCTGCTGTTATTAGGGTTATACAGTTACTATAAATTATACACCACATGCTGATTGCTATACTGTACAGTAACTTATATATCACATATCCAGCTGCTGTGTTATCAGGGTATATAGTACTATACATTATACACCACATGCTGCCTATACTATACAGTAACTTTATATCACATATCCAGCTGTTGTGTTATCAGGGTTATACAGTTACTATACATTATATACCACATGCTGATTGCTATACTGTACAGTAACTTATATATCACATATCCAGCTGATGCTGTGTTATCAGGGTTATACAGTTACTATACATTATACACCACATGCTGCTAACTGTACAGTAACTTATATATTACATATCCAGCTGCTGTGTTATCAGGGTTATACAGTTACTATACATTATACACCACATGCTGCTCTATACTGACAGTAACTATATATCACATATCCAGCTGCTGCTGTGCTATCAGGGTTATACAGTTACTATACATTATACACCACATGCTGATTGCTATACTGTACAGTAACTTATATATTACATATCCAGCTGCTTTTTATAGGGTTATACAGTTACTATACATTATACACCACATGCTGATTGCATACTGTACAGTAACTTATATATCACATATCCAGCTGCTGTGTTATCAGGGTTATACAGTTACTATACATTATATACCACATGCTGCTATACTGTACAGTAACTATATATCACATATCCAGCGCTGTGTTATCAGGGTTATACAGTTATTACATTATACACCACATGCTGCTATACTGTACAGTAACTTATATATCACATATCCAGCTGCTGTGTGTTATCAGGGTTAACAGTTACTATACATTATACACCACATGCTGCTATACTGTACAGTAAACTAATATAATAGCACGGATTCAGCTGCTTATGTTTGTTTCATCTGATTTTACAAGTTATTAGAATAAAGTGCTATACCGTGTGTGCCTGTGTAAGCAGTATATACAGTGTGGTCTGTGTAAGCAGAAACATATATATGTATGTAGTGTATATATGTGGAAAAAAGTAGTAGGCTCTCTAGAAAGAGGAGAAATGGTCTATATAAACTGGTATAGAATGTATGTTGAATTGTGGCAATATAGGCATGCAAATGAAAAGGATCTAAATAATCATTAGACGTTTAATGTGATATAAAAAAAATGTATGGGCGGTTAATCCGTGTCTAGAGATACACTTCTATATAGAACATAACAATCCAATACCACAATAATCAAATGCAGCTAAAATATACTCAGTATGTCAATCTAACAATATATGATAAGATTTAAAGTATACATACGTTAAATATAGATGATAATATAGGTTAAAAAATAAGTTTAAAAAAAAAAAATGAAAAATAAGAGGTAAAAAATGTGCAATATAAAATATAGAATGTCAATATGAGCCCCCCGTATACATCAGTAAGGTGTAGCTAACCCTCATCACCATATCTTAGTGTATATATGTGACTGTATGTATGTATGTGTATGTGACTGTATGCATGTGTGTGTGTGTGTGTATATATCTGTATGGCCTCTTCAGCTTCCCCCCCCCCAGCCCTTGCTGCTGTAAATAGGGTTTGGTCGCATACAAGGGGACATGAAGTCTTTGATACGGAGGGGGGGGGGGTGTCTCACTCTGATAAAGACAGTGCGCTCTAGTAATATACAAAACCTCTTCATAGAGGAGACAGAGGAGGACACTCACCGTTTTCTGGACTTCTTTATTCTTCTACAACTTCCAGCAGCCATAGTCCATTAGCGCGACTCCTCGTGCCGACCCCTCCACAGGCGCCGGACAGCTGCTTCTCACCTCACTTACCAGCTTTGACTGACAGTCGCAACAGCTGTCAAGTGTCTGTGGTGGGGGTTGGTGCTCACTGACGAGTGCATGCTAAGGAACTATGGCCGCATATATATATATATATATATATACTGTATATACCCAAGTAGTAGGTATAATCAAAGTAATCAAGATCTTGCGGTGCCAACCAGTATGCGCCCTTGTGGCCATAGGTGCTTTAATATATAACATAGAAGATCACCAGGGCACTCAAAAATAAGTGAAAAATAAACAGTTTTTTTTTTTTTGGATTACGAGCATAATTCGTTCCAGGACCGCGCTTGTAATCCAAATCTACTCTTAAACCAAAGCAAATTTTCCCATAAGAAATCACTGATATGCAGACAATTGGTTCCACCCCCAAAATAATGATTTTTTATTCTGAAAACATGTAAAACAGAAGAAACAGCTGGATATGTGATATATAAGTTACTGTACAGTATAGCAGCATGTGGTATATAATGTATAGTAATGTATAACCCTGATAACACAGCAGCTGATATGTGATATATAAGTTACTGTACAGTATAGCAGCATGTGGTATATAATGTATAGTAACTGTATAATCCGATAAACACAGCAGCTGGATATGTGATATATAAGTTACTGTACAGTATAGCAGCATGTGATGTATAATGAATAGTAACTGTATAACCCTGATAACACAGCAGGGATATGTGATATATAAGTTACTGTACAGATAGCAGCATGTAGTGTATAATGTATAGTAACTGTATAACCCTGATAACACAGCAGCTGAATCCGTGCTATTATAAGTTACTATACAGTATAGCAGCATGTGGTATATAATGTATAGTAACTGTATAATCCTGATAACACAGCAGCTGGATATGTGATATATAAGTTACTGTACAGTATAGCAGCATGTGATGTATAAATGAATAGTAACTGTATAATCCTGATAACACAGCAGCTGGATATGTGATATGTTACTGTCCAGTATAGCAGCATGTGGTGTATAATGTATAGTAACTGTATAACCCTGATAACACAGCAGCTGGATATGTGATATATAAGTTACTGTACAGTATAGCAGCATGTTGTATATAATGTATAGTAACTGTAAACCCTGATAACACAGCAGCTGGATATGTGATATATAAGTTACTGTACAGTATAGCAGCCTGTGGTATATAATGTATAGTAACTGTATAACCCTAATAACACAGCAGCTGGATATGTGACATATAAGTTACTGTACAGTATAGCAGCATGTAGTGTAGTATAAATGTATAGTAACTGTATAACCCTGATAACACTGCAGCTGGATATGTGATATATAAGTTACTGTACAGTATAGCAGCATGTGGTGTATAATGTATAGTAACTGTATAACCCTGATAACACAGCAGCTGGATATGTGATATATAAGTTACTGTACAGTATAGCAATCAGCATGTGGTGTATAATGTATAGTAACTGTATAACCCTGATAACACTGCAGCTGGATATGTGATATATAAGTTACTGTACAGTATAGCAGCATGTGGTATATAATGTATAGTAACTGTATAACCCTGATAACACAGCAGCTGGATATGTGATATATAAGTTACTGTACAGTATAGCAGCATGTGGTGTATAATGTATAGTAACTGTATAATCCTGATAACACAGCAGCTGGATATGTGATATTATAAGTTACTGTCCAGTATAGCAGCATGTGGTGTATAATGTATAGTAACTGTATAACCCTGATAACACAGCAGCTGGATATGTGATATATAAGTTACTGTACAGTATAACAGCATGTGGGTATATAATGTATAGTAACTGTATAACCCTGATAACGCAGCAGCTGGATATGTGATATATAAGTTACTGTACAGTATAGCAGCATGTGGTGTATAATGTATAGTAACTGTATAACCCTGATAACACAGCAGCTGGATATGTGATATATAAGTTACTGTACAGTATAGCAATCAGCATGTGGTGTATAATGTATAGTAACTGTAAACCCTGATAACACAGCAGCTGGATATGTGATATATAAGTTACTGTACAGTATAGCAGCATGTGGTATATAATGTATAGTAACGTATAACCCTGATAACACAGCAGCTGGATATGTGATATATAATTACTGTACAGTATAAAGCTGATGCACCACCTATCTCCGTATCTTTTACATTTTTATCTTTTTCACCACCAGGGCCCTGTGGACTGTCTAATCACGTTGCACTATTTGTATGACTTACATTTCATTACTTATTCTGATTATTTTGTGATTTATTATCATCTTTTCTATATCTACTAAAATCGGAATGTTTTGGAGCCCCGGCTTATTATATATAGGATATATCCGTACCCATATGGGATTCCAGGCTGAAGCCCATTCATCCACTTCTGCAGTTTGATTTCCAGAATTATGGAACCCTTATATACAGGAACAGAGGACATTATTGCTATATGGAGGACATAGCAGGGGACATTATTGCTATATGGGGCACAGCAGGGGTATTATTACTATATGGAGGCACAGCAGGGGGCATTATTACTATATGGGGGAACAGAATGGGCATTATTACTATATGGGGCACAGCAGGGGACATTATTACTATATGGAGGCACAGCATGGGGCATTATTACTATATGGAGGCACAGCAGGGGGCACTACTGCTATATGGGGGAACAGCATGGGGCATTATTACTATATGGAGGCACAGCAGGGGGCATTATTTCTATATGGGGGAACAGCAGGGGGCATATTTCTATATAGAGGCACAGCAGGGGGCATTATTACTATATGGGGGAATAGCATGGGGCATTATTACTATGGTGGGCACAGCAGGAGGCCATTATTACTATAGGGATAGGAATATAAGGGGAGGGTGGTAGGAAGGAATGGTGGGAGATAGCAAGTGCCTAACTATTTTTCTGTGTGCAACCTTATATACAGTGTCACACACACACACACACATAGCCCACCCATCGCCTGTCCCTGGAACACCTCCAAAACCATAGATCTTTATGAGGCTGTGCTTTATAGGGCAACGTCTGTGAGAATAATGGTACCAAACAAAAGAAATGATAACAAAAATCCAAAAAAGTGATTAAAAAAATGAATAAATATCAAAACTATGAATACAGCTGTTTCATATAGGCTAATAATAGTTTAGTGGAATAGGGCCTTTAGTCTCTTGTTCTGACATCACACGACTAATGACCTAAAAAAAAAACACAAATAAATTAGAATAGAGACATTTACACCATAAACAAACACAGCTCTGTCCATTATTCCTTCACTAATATTCAGGTATAGTCACAATATGCAGAAAAGGTTCCCCATATCTACTCACCTGTACTGGCACATTACACATAGGTATAAGGCAATCTAAGACCAACTCCAGAATAGCCAGAGTTATAAGTTTGCCCACGGATTGTATATTGGGAATTCAGGCCGGGTCTACATATGACCGGCTGTGCGGCAGTGTTTCCCTCCGGCGCAGGAGAAAAGCGCCAGAGGGAAACGCATCATTCAATTGATCCATTGTTTTCAATGGGATCGTTCAAAACATGCAGCCGGGAAATAGTGGCCGCCACATCGACGGACCGTTGGTGCGTCAGGACGTATCTTCCAGCGTCCTGGCACACCGCCGCTCCGGCAATGCGGCGCCGCACCCATTTAAACAAATATAAGAGTAGTGCCGGAGGCCTCGCCAGGCAGGACGCATGCCATTCGGCTCTGGCTTGTGGCGTTCAGCCAAAGAGCAGCACAGTATACAGACATAAACATATCTCTCCCCCTGTGTGCTCTCCCCTCCCATATAGCCCCCCTGTTGCTTCCCCAGTAGTATATAGCCCCCTGTTGCTCCCCAGTAGTATTTAGCCCCCTGTGTGCTCTCCCCCGTAGTATGTAGCCCCCCTGTGTGCTCTCCACAGTAGTATATATCCCCCGTGCGCTTTCCCCCTCCCAATTAGCCCCTCTGTGTGTTCTCCCCCAGTAGTATATAGCCCCGCTGTGTGCTCTCCCCCTGTAGTATTTAGCCCCCTGTGTGCTCTCCTCAGTAGTATATAGCCCCCCTGTGTGCTTTCCCCTCCCAATTAGCCCCTCTGTGTGCTCTCCCCCAGTAGTATATAGCCCCGCTGTGTGCTCTCCCTGTAGTATTTAGGCCCCCCTGTGCGCTCTTCCCCAGTAGTATGTAGCCCCCTGTGTGCTCTCCCCAGTAGTATATAGCCCCACTGTGCGCTTTCTCCCTCCCAATTAGCCCCCCTGTGCGCTCTCCCCAAGTAGTATATAGTCCCTGTGTGCTTCCCCAAGTAGTATATAGTCCCCCCTGTGCGCTTCCCCCTCCCAATTATTGGTGACTGATTTGTATCACATTCTCCAATATATTTGCACAGCTGCGGCCTGTCCTGGATGGTGAGAGCTGGAGGGAAATCAGTTACAACCACGGTATCCATTGCACCACCCCCATCCATAGATGACACTGTACAGATATTTATTGCTTCACGCCTACATTTGTCAGAAGACAAGGACAGGTGCAGCTGCCACTTCGCTTCAGCAACAGCTTTTAGATTTTCAAACTCCTTGCTTGACCGTGCAGCAATCTCAACCACAGACTCGGTCACCCTCTGTCTATACTCTCTCCCATTCGCGTGGCCGCCCGCCATTAACCCCTTAAATGCCACGTTCACACTGCGACCGTGGCGTTTAAGTATAAGTGACCGGAGCGATCGGGCCCCCCCGCAGCGTGTCTGCGGGGGTCCCGATCGCATTCCCTGGCTTCCTTAGGTCTTCTACTTACCTCCGTGCAGTCCTTATTTCGGCCTTCTGACTCAGCCTGCCACAGGCCACAGGCAGACTCTATGAGAAGATCGCAGATCAAAATCTTTCCCACTACTCCAGCTACTATCCAGCAATACACAACCTGACGCACAATTACACTAAGCTTGCTGAAGATCCCGTTAGGCCTGTTAAGATTAAAGGGGTTATCCAATGCTACAAAAACATGGCCACCTTCTTCCAAAGACAGCCCCACTCTTGTCTCCAGCTTGGGCGGGGTTTGCTGGTCAGTTCCATTGAAGTGAATGGAGCTTAATGCAAACCGCACCTGAACTGGATACAAGAGTCGTGTTGTCTCTGAAAGAAAGTGGCCATGTTTTTGTAGCACTGGAGAACCCCTTTAACTTTTGTTTGCCTGACTTTATGAAGCCAGACACTCCCCAGGTATAGGATGGTTCCTAATGAGAGTTAGCAGCTGCAGTTCTGCTTACAACTTAGGCTTATTCATACGTCCTGTTCCTGTCCTTAATTGCGGATCCGCAATAATATAGGACCAATGTATTTCAATGGACCTATACACACATCCGTGGTGTGTACAGGTCCGCAATCCGTTCCGCAAAAAAAAAAGGACAGGCCCTAGTACGGACTGCGGACCCACCCAATACAACTCTATGGGGTCCGTAATTTTGCTGATGTGCTCAGCAAACAATACGCACCCGCAATCCGCAATCCGCAAACAGGCGGGAGAGAACCAGGAAGTGAAGAGAAGATGGACGTTGAAAAGTTGATCCTGCTGTGCAGGATCGTCCCTGTTTGTGGAACAAGAAAGACCCCAACTACTATAATAAGTAGGTTTGTGTGTGTGGGGTGTAGATCGGCTCCCCCTGCAGGATTTGGGGGGGTCGATCTACACTGCAGACAGCCCGGGACCCCTGTCATCGGTCCCGGGCTGCCTGCAGCCGCCATCGCTATGCCGATGTCAGAAGTGACAGCGGGCATAGTAATGGACCGGTATTCGTTGGTGGTCAGTGGGGTGTAGATCGGCTCCCCCTGCAGGATTTGGGGGGGCCGATCTACACTGCAGACAGCCCGGGACCCCTGTCATCGGTCCGGGCTGCCTGCAGCCGCCATTGCTATGCCGCTGTCAGAAGTGACAGCGGGCATAGCCGGATATCATTGGTGGTACAGTGGGGGTGTAGATCGGCTCCCCCATGCAGAATTTGGGGGGGCCGATCTACACTACAGACAGCCCGGGACCCCTGTAATCGGTCCCGGGCTGCCTGCAGCCGCCATTCATATGCCGCTGTCACTTCTGACAGCGGGCATTTAAATGGCCGGTATTCATTGGTGGTCAGTGGGTGTAGATCGGCTCCCCCTGCAGGATTTGGGGGGGCCGATCTACACTGCAGACAGCCGGGACCCCTGTCATCGGTCCCGGGCTGCCTGCAGCCGCCATTGCTATGCCGCTGTCAGAAGTGACAGCGGGCATAGCCGGTATTCATGGTGGTACAGTGGGGGTGTAGATCGGCTCCCCCATGCAGAATTTGGGGGGGCCGATCTACACTACAGACAGCCCGGACCCCTGTAATCGGTCCCGGGCTGCCTGCAGCCGCCATTCATATGCCGCTGTCACTTCTGACAGCGGGCATTTAAATGGCCCGGTATTCATTGGGTGGTCAGTGGGGTGTAGATCGGCTCCCCCCTGCAGGATTTGGGGGGCCGCCGACTACACTGCAGACAGCCCGAGTTCTCTTTTATCGGGCTGCCTGTATGACTGATTGCAATAGGCTTCTGAAGGAAGCTTATAGCAATCAGTGCTAGAAATGAATAATCTTTGCAGTACCTAGTGCAGGGGTAGGGAATCTTAGCGTGTCAGCTGTTGCTAAACTACAACTCCCATTATGCATGGACAGCCAAAGCTGTTATGCATGATGGGAGTTGTAGTTTTAATCAGCTAGAGAGCCAAGGTTCCCTTTCCTTGCACTAGGTACTGCATGTTCACTATGAGCAGTATTGCTCATAGAAGTAATGTATAAAACACAAACATAAACACAAACCTACATGAAAAAAAACTCTGTGAAAAAAAATTGTTAAACACACCCCCTTTTCATAAAAGTCTCAAGTTTTTAATTAAAATTTTGTTATATAGTGTATAAAATATAATTTAAAGGGAACCTGTCAGCCCCGTGCCTGGGCACAGCCCGGCCGACCCCCGCTAGAGATCCCCGTGCACGAAGTCCCGTCTCTGGACCCGCTCCGTTGCCGAGATATCACCGTCTGAAGCACAGCGCGCGCGCATCAGAGATGAGTCCGACGCTCATAGAGAATGAATGGAGCCGTCATTCTCTATGAGCATCAGACTCATATCTGATGCACGCATGCTGGACTGCAGACAGTGATATCACGACAATGTAAGCGGGTCCAGGAGCGGGACTCTAGCGGAGTCGTCCCTGGTGCGCACCAGGGAGAGGCGCAGCAGGTAGTCACCTGGCAGCTTTCCATCACTTGTCTAGTCACCGATCTGTCCCTGTCACTTGGCAGGGGTGAGTGACAGGGAGAAGCACCATGGGCCTCTCTGCCTGTCACTCATCCCTGCCAAACGCAGACAGGGAGAGATCGGTGACTAGATAAGTGATGGAAAGCTGCCCAGGTGACTACCTGCTGCGCCTCTCCCTGGTGGCGCACCAGGGACGACTCCGCTAGAGTCCGCTCCTGGACCCGCTTACATTGCCGAGATATCACTGTCTGAACCCAGCGCGCGCGCGCGAATCGGACCCACGGATATAACGGCGCCGGCTCGTGGAAGACGGTGTTGTGGTCCGTTTTTGAAACGCGGCCCGGTAACCGTGTAAGGCGCCGTTCTATCCACAGGTTACCGGGCCAGGGCTGAAGCACTGGAGGTGGATGACACGGCACCATTGGTTCTAATGTAGCCGCGTCATAGAGGGGAGGGGATCGGCCCGCTTCCATTGCTTCAGCCCTGGCCCGGCTCTGTGGATAGAACGGCGCCTTACACGGGGTTAAAAAAGCTAATGTGTAGGTAGTCCAAAGCTGGAAACATGGTCTTCTACCAGCTCGTTATTCCAATCGTTAGACCAATGTTAACTTTAGGCAGGGCTATATGATAAGTCAAAAGTTGAATAAACCAACGGGCCCACTTTAAAGAAGTCTGGCAAGACCCATTTTTTAATCAAAAGCTGGGGAGGTGGAGTACACAGTAAAACCTCGGTTCCCGAAAACCTCGGTATTCATACAATTCGGTTTCGAACTAAATTTCCCCCTGAAGTTTTGCTCGGTATCCAAACACAAAACAAGGGGCTGAACTGATGTTCGGGAAAACTGAGAGGCAGGCAGGAGTGGGCGGCTATTTAAAATTGCCGCCGCGCTCCTGCTCCACTCAGCTGCGGGGGACACCTGTAAAAAAGTGGGGATTCCCGTCATTATGATGGGATTCCCACTTCTTTTATACAAGGTGTCCCCGGCAGCTGAGAGGAGCAGGAGCACGGCGGCAAGTTTAAATAGCCGCCCGCTCCTGCCTCTCACTGCGAGGACGCCCTGAAGCTGGCCTCACTGCTACCTGCACTTACCTGTCATCGATTCCAGCTCTTCCTGTATGGTTCCCCCACAGCCGCACGCATCTGCCGTTCTGCATGCGGCCCCGCTCATCAGCTCCTTAGCCGCTTCCTCCTGCTGCTACCCGCGCGTCTGCAGGATGAAGGAGAGTCTGCAGACGCAGCAAGGACCAGCGGTGGAAGCAGTTTAGGAGTGGTGAGCGGGCTGCTGGCAGAACAGCAGCTGCGTGCACCTGCGTGGGAACCATACAGGAAGAGCTCCGGGCCAGTTGGGGGGGGTTGGGGGGTGGGGAACGTGGAATGACAGGTTAGTGCGGGAGCAGTGCGGCCGGCTTCTTTATAGGGAATCCCCCGCAATGAGAGGCAGGAGGCGGGCGGCTATTAAACAATTAGCAGAAGTTATTAATTTAAAAAAAAGGACCATGATAAAATAGTCACTCTTGTTATTTTGTGTATTGTCAGAAATGTTCGGGATCGTGTGTGGGAGGAGATAGGGGATAACATGTGTGTGTGCCAGCAGTGGCGGAGAGCCTCCACTAAACAAAAGGAGGACCTGAGTAAGTACCCTCATATTTTTGTTAAACTTTTTTTTTTTATGTATTTTGTGTTTTAGTTCAAGCATTTTTACAAATATTTTAAAATATTCTTTCTTTTTCATTTTAGTAAAATGCTTAAAACAACGCTGGTATACAAGCCACGATCAGTTTAGACGTGAGCAGTCCGATAAGGGACGGGAGTGGAGATGGGCAAAAAAAAAAAAAGAGAATACATGTTTACCCAACAACTCATGTTCCTAAAGCAGACGATGGAAGTTGGGACGTAAGTAAAATATGATTTTTATGGCGCATGGGACTATGCAAGGCTGTAGCGCAGCCCTTGCAGCCTAGCATAGCTCCATCTACTAAATGAACAATACTTAAAACTATCTTCAGGCACAACAAACTTTAGTTTTTAATTTATCTAAAAGGCTGGTATTCATTTCAATTGCAGAACTTCAGATAATTTGGAGAGGCACACAGAATCAGATGCGAATCTGGAGAAACTTCAACTGAGGCTTCGGTTGAGCCCCTGGATCTGTCTCCACAGAGCTGCCCAGTTCACCAGTAGAGGAAGCAGCGCAGAACTACCAACTCGCAAACGAAAACGGTCAACAGCAGTACAAGAGATGGGAAAAGAAATAGAGGGAAGGGTAAGATTCTTATAACATTGAATAATGTCTGCCTGAACTATACCACTTTACCTTTTTGTGTGAATTATAGATAACATCATTTGTACTCATTATGGGCCAGGAGTTTGTAGAAATGTCCCTGCATCTGATAATTGCACCCTGTAAAATTGCACAGAAAAACACCTCTAGGGTAACTTCAAACGTACCGGATCCGGATACTGATTGGCTGATGAGGAGCTTCACACAGCCGCGGCGCCGAGCAAGTAATGTATGCTCGGGGCCGAGGCTGTGGGCGGGTGGGGGTTAAAGGGGCCGTGGTCCCATATCTGTAGCAAAATGAAAATTCAGCTGCGGGTAGGGGACCCATAGAACTTCTCTATACCCTGATCCGGTATGTGTGAAGCTACCCGTAGGGGGATTTGTCAAACTGTTGTAAAGTAGAATTGTCAATCAGATTCCACCTTTCATTCTTCACAGATTCTTTGAAAAATGAAAGGTGGAATCTGATTGATTAAAATCAGATTGGTTGTAATCTGATTAAAAGGACGTTGTGTGAACAAAGCTGACAGTAGTAGATCAAGTTTACGAAAATAATGTTTAATTTCTCATGTTCTTTCTGATGGTTTCTCCAATAGGTGCTGTCTTTTCTGGAAAAAAAAACCACCACTAAGCAAAGAGGAGAGTTTTTGTAAAACACTCCAAGAACTGATTAGAAGAGTGCCAGAAGAAAAAAAGTTAAAGTGCCAGCTGTCTATCATGGGACTTGTGGACATATTCTCAGGCCCCAAGACCCAAGCCCTGTAATTAGATACATAGACCAATTCGCATTGGAGAAATTCAATCTTACCCCCCCCTACCCCAACAAACTCAAGCACACCACATCCACTACCAAAATCCCTCCCCCACATACCAGCCATCTATCCGCCACCAACCCAAGCCCACAGTACCACCTGCTCTATATGGCTCAGTCTATACAACAGGCCAATTTCAAGCCACGAATGGCCCACAATTCCATACGGTCACAGTCCTACACTGCAGCAGCAGCAGCAGCAAGCACAACTGGAGCAGCTTAGTGACCCCCTCCCTCTGGTCAACATGACATGTAGTTATCTGCTATAACATTCTCTTTGAGTTACATTTCTTTGAGTTTAATATTGTTATAAAAATTTAACAAGTTATGTTCCCATTATGTATACACTCTGTCTGGGGTTCCCTCAGCCTGCAGCACTACGTAATTACCGTACTAATCACGGCCGTGATCACTACGGTACTTAAATAGACTAAACATAGACTAAAGTTTGTTTGAAAAATAATTTTATTGAAAAGAAATTTTACGACTAAAGTTTGTTTGAAAAATTTATTTGTCTGTGATTATTTCTAATCTTGAAATGATAATAACATTTAAATTAACGCTACCACAGTTGAGCTGAACTCGAGCATGCTTTGTTCTCTGCAGCCGCACAGGAAACTCACATGTCTATTGTGCGGCCGGTATTCATTGAACAGTGGTGCCACACAATAGGTTGTAAAACACAATGTGAAGTATGGTTGACGGCTGAACTTTACTCTGTCTGCTATGGCTAATTGGAGTTCGGGCACACCATTCCAAATAAAAATAAAATGATGCCCACCCAGCCAACGGTGAACATCACAGAGATCGGCTGTTGTTTCACACAGCAAACAGCGGCCATACAGCATGTGAACTTGGCCTAAATCATAATGTCAAGGAAAGATGGATGCAGTTCCAACAATCCGTTATGATTCAAAAACTGAGTGTTCTTTTTTGATGGCTATAGTAATCAATAAAAGTGTACCTGTCACTTCAAAAATCTTTGGACATGTCAAAAGTTTAGATCGTTCCATGTCTGAGTGTTTTAGGTCCATTCCGATTGGGAGTATGAGCATGGAGAGGACAACCCTGCAGCACGCCATCTCCCCGATCTGTGTTAGAAAAAAGCAGTGTTTTTTTTCTAACACAGAGTGGGGAGAGAACGCGCTTTGACATGTCTCTATAAAATGTCAAAAACTTTTTTGACACAACAAATACACTTTAATGGTGCGTTCACACCTACAGGATCTGCAGCTGATTTTCTGCAGCAGATTTCATTTAAATAACTGAAAACAGCATGAAATCTGCTGCAGATCTGCTGCAGATCCTGTAGGTGTGAACGCACCCTAAAACAGCATAGTATAGGTGGACTGCAGGGTCTCTCATCAGTTGATGAGGTCTTAGTTGATAATTGTGTCCCACAATACCCCTTTTTATAAAAACATGGGTAAAATGGACACAAATATCGTAAGCTCGCAACCCACGTCAAGGAGCCTCATCTCTTGCGAGTCCCTAACTAACTAATAACACAGGAACACAAACTGACTAACTAACTAATGACCAGATGCAGCAGTCCAGATACCAAGACTAATGAATGGCATCCATTTGCAGGAAACAGCTCCCTCCGGCGACAGAAAGTAATCGGCAAAGAAGTCCCGAACAGCCATTCCTGACGATCCAGGTCTCCTCGCACGTTCACCTCAATCGGAAAGGGGACTGAAGTCATGGTAGAGTCCAACTCCGGGTCCACTGCAGCTTCATACATCCGAACGTAGTTATGAAGTATGACACATGCTTGAATCACCTTCCTACGTTGTCCCGGATTCAATTGAAGCGCCGACTGGAACACACGCCACTTGCTACTTAGAATCCCAAAAGCGCACTCAACATACCGCCTCGCACGGGTGAGACGATAGTTGAAAATGCGCCTCCGGTCATCCAAGCCACGCCGAGGGAAAGGGCGTAACAAGTGGGTCTGCAGGCCGAAGGCTCATCAGCTACAATGACATACGGAGCTGGAGGTCCCGATGATCCTGGCAATGTCTTGGAGTCTGGAATAGAGAGCTGGCCGGAATGAAGCAACTCGCTCATTCTGGAAGCTCTGAAGACGCCAGCATCTGCAGAACTCCCATAGGCCCCTATATCCACAATTACAAACCGGTAATCGCTGTCAGCCAAGGCCAACAGGACCACCGAGAAATACTGCTTATAATTGTAGTATAGGGACCCTGAGCGAGATGGCTTTTTGACACGGATGTGCTTTCCGTCCAGCGCCCGATGCAGTTTGGAAACTGCGCTGCGGCAGAGAATCCATCAGCAATCCGGATCCAATCTTCAGGCTTGGGTGGTGGCATGACTGTCGCTCTCAGACGCTCCCAGATGACATCACAGGTACTTCGTACGATCATGGCTATCGTGGAAATACCCAGGAGAAACTCAAAATGCAGGGAGGCAAAAGTGTTTCCAGTGGCCAGAAATCTAAGGTGAAAAAAAAATTCATTAGTTGTGTAACATGGCAATGGACTGAGCTCACACATGGCTTCTTTTTGGTATTTTATGGCCAAACAACAGGAAAAAAACACATGAATAAAGAAACATAAACACCAAAAAAAACACTGTGTGAACACCAGCCTATGTACAGTATAGGTTTGCACATAGTACAGAACATGAAGCAAAAAAAAGGTTTCTACCTGAGTGTGACAATCAGCCGTTCCTCAGGGGTGATCGCCAGCGCATGTCTGTGTCCTGGTAGATGAGCCCGGGACGAAGATCACACAGCAAGCGGTCAAATGTTGATACAGACATACGACAGTATCTAAAGAATTGCTCCGGGTACTGCCGCAGGTCCCAGTAGAGCTGGTTAAAATGTCCCCTTTGTGGCCGCAGAGAGAATAGGGGATGCACCCAAAATCTCCTCCTCCTAATCCTCCTCCTCAACTCCTCTTCCAGCCGTTTACGCCGTCCAAAAAGCCGATACAACAGCCAACAAAGGAGAGCACCTTCAACAGGATCACGCTCCATCAAGACATCCATCTTCACAGAGAAATAGACGCAGGAAACCGCAACTAGATCAGCAGTGGAATCCGACAGAACTTTCTCTCAGCAAAGTGAACCAGAAATGGCAAGGGATAATGGTTGCCTAGCGATCAAGTGACCTTTTTTTTTTATCAACTAGTTTTATTAACCACAACTTTTTATTAACCACACTTTCAGTTATACGGATCAGCAAAAAATACGGATGCAATACGGATGCAATACGGATGCAATACGGATTGAATTTGCGGATTGTATACTGACTGAAATTTGCGGATTGAAAAATATACTGACGTGTGAATAGACCCTTACAATCACAGACACAGACAACTCATGTCCAAAGGAATAGATTTTCCACAGCTCCTCGAAGTGTAGCAAAACTTTATTTGTACAAAAAAAATAAAAATTCTAAAACCGCGCCGACGTCTTTTGGATTTACAGGGGAAAATGTAGAAAATATCACTCCAGTTACTGACACTAACAGAACCCCCATTCCTAACCCTAATTATTACCCTATCAGGTCTAGGGCTTCTATTATGAATAATTATCAAACTAAGGTGGAGGAAGAACTTACAGCCCTATCTGACCAGTCCCGCCTGATGAACAACAAGGACAATCTACTAGGGGAGAAAGACAGGTCCTACATGAATTGATGTCCAACCCCTACCTGACAATACGCCAATCGGACAAGGGGGGATCGGTGGCTATTCTAGATAGGGAACTATATAAGGGAAGTGCTAAAAATCCTGAATGATGTCTCTACTTACAGGCCCCTTACATCTGACCCACTCCTATAGTAAAGAAAAAACTTCTAGACATCCTAGACACGGGCGTGGAGGAGGGTCACATTTCTTCTAAACAGAAGGAACATATGCTACCGGAGTTCCCTCGAGTGCCCATTTTCCATGCATACCCAAAACACAATAAGGGGTTCCCCCCACTCCTCTCCGCCCAATCGTTTCAGCCATTGGCTCCTTATTGGAACCCTTGTGCACTTGGCTAGATAGACTCCTACAGCCTCTGGCTAAGCGCAGTACAGACAGGGTTCATACGGGACAGCAAAAGCCTGCTTGCCGATTTGGACGGTTTGCCACCTTACATGGCACCTCATGGTTGTCATGGACGTTGTGGCACTGTACCCCTCTTTGCCCCATGACCTCTCCATAGAGCCCTGTCGTTTCATCTGTTCAAATACAGCAATTACAGTAAGGGTCTATGTGAATACATACTTATGGTTACAAACTTTTTACTTAGGCTAGGTTCACACTGCGTTTTCAGCATCCGTTTAACGGATCCGTTTTTTTTAACGTCCAGAAAAAAATAGGGTCAGCAACGTTTTTTGGTCCGTTTTGGTCGGAAAAACAACGGAATCCTTTTTTTTATAATGGAAATCAATGGAAAAAACGGATGCACACAATGAATCCGTTTTTTGCAATCCGTTTTTCATGCGTTTTTTGCAAAAAAACGGATGCGTTAAACAGATGCTGAAAACGCAGTGGAACCTTACAAATAATTTTTCAGTTTAATGATTCGTTTTTCCTTCAGGTAAGAGGCTTTCCTATGGGGGCTAGTTTCTCCCCGTCGTTAGCCAATATTTACATGTCGTATTGGGAGGGAGGTCGTCCTATACACCATCCACAACCCTATCGGGAACACATCTTGTGGTATGGGAGGTATATCGACGACCTCCTCCTGATATGGGCTGGCGACGGGGAGAGTGCAAAGGACTTCGTCCAGTAATGCCCTTAACCTTAAATTTACTTTCAGTACGAATTATCGTCCATTTCATTTCTGGATGTTACTTTGTCCTTTGATGGTGGCAAAATTGCCAGTGTACTCTCTACAGAAAAGAGTCTGCAGGTAATGGTATATTACAAGCGCTAGTAGCCACCCCATACATGTCATTGTATTAGCCACCCCATACATGAGGTGGAGACTGGATCCAGTTGCTTCGCAAAAAGAGAGGCATACTGGATCCTGCATCTATCTACACGTTTCCCGAAAGGGATGAATTTAAAACAGATTTAATGTATATATATTAATTTTGGATTACATTATGTTACTTTACTTGCTACATTGTTTTTTTCTCTATGATATGCCATAGTACGTCATGCTTGTCATGTGGTTCCCACACTGGTCTTTCGTCCCCGCCTTGGGGGAAGCCCGGAAGTGGGAGGTACAACTGAGCAATACAAAAGTATGGAACGTTTAGACACTTGTATGCCATGATTAAGGAGGGTCACCTCCGCAACCCGTCGGCGCGGTTTTAGAATTTTTATTTTTATGTTGTACGAATAAAGTTTTGCTACACTTCAAGGAGCTGTGGAAAATCATTCCTTTGGACATTGCATACGGGTGACGGCCCGCCACCGTGATCCAAGTGCTCCATTCCTGGGAAACTGCACAAGTCACCATGGCTATAGGGTGAGCTGATTTTCCTTTTTGCTGTATACAGACAACTCATGTACGTATCAGTAACATACGTTTGGGAAGCGCGCCCTTTATTGTTTTGTGTAACTTTATAGACAGAATATGGGACGGTACTACTCATGCGCAGTGTATTCACATGAAATACATAAACTTTCAATACAGGCGGGTTTGAAGTCACAGGACAGATACATATCACTCTCTGATAGGTCAGTCCATAGATCTCAGCAGTTCCTGTCCTGCGCAGTCAGGCTGGAACAACGTGTTGCCCATAATTGTTTATATATCAGTGTCTCTCTCTAGCTCTGTATTGTGGCTGCGAAGTTCAAGGAGCTGTGCTCATTGGGGTGCTGCCAGCATTCTTCTCCTTCTTCCAGACTACAGCACATGTACATTACACCCATACAGCTCAGCTACATGTACAGTACACCCATACAGCTCAGCTACATGTACATTACACATATACAGCTCAGCTACATGTACATTACACATATATACAGCTCAGCTACATGTACATTACACCCTACAGCTCAGCTACATGTACATTACACATATACAGCTCAGCTACATGTACATTACACATATACAACTCAGCTACATGTACATTACACATATACAACTCAGCTACATGTACATTACACACATACAGCTCAGCTACATGTATCATACACACATACAGCTTAGCTACATGTACATTACACACATACAGCTCAGCTACATGTACATTACACCATACAGCTCAGCTACATGTACATTACACCCATACAGCTCAGCTACATGTACATTACACATATACAGCTCAGCTACATGTAAATTACACACATATACAGCTCAGCTACATGTACATTTACACATATACAGCTCAGCTACATGTACATTACACATATACAGCTCAGCTACATGTACATTACACATATACAGCTCAGCTACATGTACATTACACACATATACAGCTCAGCTACATGTACATTACACCCATACAGCTCAGCTACATGTACATTACACCCATACAGCTCAGCTACATGTACATTACACCTATACAGCTCAGTACATGTACATACACATATACAGCTCAGCTACATGTACATTACACACATATACAGCTCAGCTACATGTACATTACAAATATACAGCTCAGCTACATGTACATTATACATATACAGCTCAGCTACATGTACATTACACCCATACAGCTCAGCTACATGTACATTACACCCATACAGCTCAGCTACATGTACATTACACCCTACAGCTCAGCTACATGTACATTACACATATATACAGCTCAGCTACATGTACATTGCACGTTATACAGCTCAGCTACATGTACATTACACACATACAGCTCAGCTACATGTACATTACACATATACAGCTCAGCTACATGTACATTACACATATACAGCTCAGCTACATGTACATTACACACATATCAGCTCAGCTACATGTACATTACACACATACAGCTCAGCTACATGTACATTACACATATACAGCTCAGCTACATGTACATTCAGGGCCGCTTTAACCAGAGGGCACATGGTGCACGTGCATCGGGCCCACTGGTTAAAGGGGCCCCCCGAGCAGCCGGCCGTTGCTATGTGCGACCAATGCGGTCGCACAGGGCTCCGGCCACCAGCCTGTCAGGGGGAGCGCCGGATGGGTAATCTACTTACCCCTCCATGGCGCCCCTGCAGGGCCCCCCCGTCCGCCGCTGCCCCCGCCCGCTGCTGCGGCGCTTTAGCATCAGCACGGTACTGACAGAGAGAGAGCCATTGGCTCCCTCCCTGTCAGTCACTCTTGTGGCCGCACTTCCTGCAGTCACAAGAGGCCGCACTCTCCCTCTAGCGGCCGACGTCACTGGAGCGTCGGCGCGAGGGTAAGGGGAGCGCAGCCTCTTGTGACCAAAGGAAGTGCGGCCACAGGAGGGAAGAGAGAGAGGAACGCGTGGACCCAGGTGAGTAACAGTGTTTGTTTTTTTCAATGTTATATGGGAGGGGGAGCTATATACTATTCGGGAGCGGGGGGGGCGGCTATATACTATGGGGGGCACAGGGGGCTGGCTATTACTATGGGGGAGGACAGGGGGCTATATACTATGGGGGAGGACACTGGAGCTATATACTATGGGGGGCACAGGGGGCTATATACTATGGGGAGGACAGGGGGCTATATACTATGGGGGAGGACAGTGGAGCTATATACTATGGGGGCACAGGGGGCTATATACTATGGGGGAGGACAGGGGGCTATATACTATGGGGGAGGACAGTGGAGCTATATACTATGGGGGGCACAGGGGAGCATAAAACTATGGGGGCACAGGGGGGCTATATACTATGGGGGAGCACAGGGGGCTATATACTATGGGGGAGCACAGGGGGCTATATACTATGGGGGGCACAGGGGAGCTATAAAACTATGGGGGGAGCACAGGGGGCTATATACTATGGGGGAGCACAGGGGGCATATACTATGGGGGAGCACGATGGGCTATATACTATGGGGGAGCACAGGGGGCTATATACTATGGGGGAGCACAGGGGGCTATATACTACTGGGGAGCACAGGGGGCTATATACTATTGGGGAGCACAGGGGTCTATATACTACTGGGGAGCACAGGGGAGCATATACTATCGGGGAGCACAGGGGAGCTATATACTATCAGGGAGCACAGGGGAGCTATATACTATGGGGGAGCGATATACTATGGGGGAGCACAGGGGAGCTATATACTATGGGGGAGCACAGGGGAGCTAATACTTGGGGGGAGCACAGGGGGGCTATATACTATTGGGGAGCACAGGGGGCTATATACTATGGGGAACCAGGGGAAGCTATATACTATGGGGGAGCACAGGGGAGCTATATACTACTGGGGAGCTATATACTACTGGGGAGCACAGGGGGCTATACTAATGGGGAGCACAGGGGGCTGTATACTATGGGGGAGCACAGGGGGCTATATACTATGGGGGAGCACACGGGGCTATATACTATTGGGGAGCAACAGGGGTCTATATACTATGGGGGAGAGCACAGGGGGGCTATATATTATGGAGAGCACAGGGGGGCTATATACTATTGAGGGGAGCACAGGGGAGCTATACACTATGGGGGAGCTATATACTATGGGGGAGCACAGGGGAGCTATATACTATGGAGGAGCACAGGGAGCTATATACTATGGGGAGCACAGGGGGGCTATATACTATTGGGGAGCACAGGGGGCTATATACTATGGGGAACACAGGGAAGCTATATACTATGGGGGAGCACAGGGGAGCTATATACTACTGGGGAGCTATATACTAATGGGGAGCACAGGGGGCTATATACTACTGGGGAGCACAGGGGGCTGTTACTATGGGGGAGAACGGGGGCTATATACTATGGGGGAGCACACGGGGCTATATACTATTGGGGAGCACAGGGGTCTATATACTATGGGGGAGAGCACAGGGGGCTATATATTATGGAGAGCACAGGGGGGCTATATACTATTGAGGGGGAGCACAGGGGGGCTATATACTATTGGGGGAGAGCACAGGGGGGCTATATACTATTGGGGGAGAGCACAGGGGGGCTATATACTATTGGGAAGAGCACAGGGGGCTATATACTATTGGGGAGAGCACAGGGGGGCTATATACTATTGTGGGAGAGCATAGGGGTCTATATACTATTGGAGAGCACAGGGGGGCTATATACTATTGGGGGAGAGCACAGGGGGGCTATATACTATTGTGGGAGAGCACAGGGGGGGCTATATACTACTGGGGAGAGTGCACAGGGGGGGCTATATACTAATGGAGGAGCGCACAGGAGGGCTGTATAAACTGGAGGAGCACATGAGGGTCTATATACTACAGGGACACCTTAAAACTATGGAGGCACAGAGGGGTGTAACTATGTAGGGGTACAGAGGGGTGTAAATACTATATAGGGGTACAAGGGACGTAACTACTGTATGTGTTGGAGCCTAAAATATTTGTCTGGCAGATTCTGGAGAGAAGATTCACAGCTAGGAGAAGACTTCAAGGTGGCCCAGGCTGGATGGAGAGAAAAAGAAAAGGTGACAGACTCTGATCGGAGAAGACGCCCCCGGTGAGTCACTGGATGTAAACTGCACTCTGTTATAGGATTGTAGTGTTAGAGGTCATGATGTGGCGGTATTATGTAATGGTATCATTGTGATATCTCTCGTTTTGTTTAGTGCAGTTTTTATGTAATATGTAATCACTGTATGGTGGAAATAGTGTTATAAGGTAACTACTGTATGTATTGGGGCTCCTGATACAGTGGGGGCAAATTCAGTACATTATACAATGTGCCGAAAGGGAAGGGGGGGCCCACTCTGGAGGGCTGTGCACTGGGCCCACCAATGTATTAAAACGGCCCTGTGTACATTACACATACACAGCTCAGCTACATGTACATTACACATATACAGCTCAGCTACATGTACATTACACATATACAGCTCAGCTACATGTACATTACACACATACACAGCTCAGCTACATGTACATTACACATATACAGCTCAGCTACATGTACATTACACATATACAGCTCAGCCTACATGTACATTACACATATACAGCTCAGCTACATGTACATTACACACATATACAGCTCAGCTACATGTACATTACACACATACAGCTCAGCTACATGTACATTACACATATACAGCTCAGCTACATGTACATTACACATATACAGCTCAGCTACATGTACATTACACATATACAGCTCAGCTACATGTACATTACACATATACAGCTCAGCTACATGTACATTACACACATATACAGCTCAGCTACATGTACATTACACACATACAGCTCAGCTACATGTACATTACACACATACAGCTCAGCTACATGTACATTACACACATACAGCTCAGCTACATGTACATTACACACATATACAGCTCAGCTACATGTACATTACACATATACAGCGCAGCTACATGTACATTACACACATACAGCTCAGCTACATGTACATTACACACATACAGCTCAGCTACATGTACATTATACATATACAGCTCAGCTACATGTACATTACACATATACAGCTCAGCTACATGTACATAATAAACATAAATGAGACATAGATACCAGATAAAAGTATAAAAGATGATAAAAATGTGTGTGCCAAGGGCTCAAACACATAATTAAAATAAAAAGAAAAGAAGAAGGTTTCCTCAACAAAGTAAATTGTTTGTGAGGATATAGATGCAGAATTATTGAAATTACACATAGGTGCAAAAGAGGCGTCTCTATAAAAAAAAGGGGCGAAGCTGTTATATTCGTTCAAACCAACCGGGGCCATTGTTTGAGAGATAAATCCATCTTGTCTCTTTTTTGCCAGACGTTTTTTAATATCACCACCACGTTATTTCCAGCGATCATATCAATCCCCCGCACTTTCAGACCACTTTCGTCACAGTTATGCATCAATTTGAAATGTCTAGGCAGTGATTTGAGACCTACAATTTCTGTCGTATCCTTGGCTGCTCGTTATGTCCAGAACATGTTCCCGGACACGTCTCTGGTTGACGTGTCGTCATACCGACATAGATCTTATCACACGGACACGTAGCAAAATAATATAAAATTACTAACCGGTAATTTCTTTCTTTGAGCCTATGACGGCACCCCTGGAGAGGACTACCTCCTCCCATTGGACAGGAAACAGGACCACTGGACCTTTAGGGTGCAAACCCACTTGCCGGATCTGCAGCGAGTCTCCTTGCTGCGTTTTTGCAGCGAAAATCGCTGCAGATCCTGGCCCTAACTTTCAATAGCAGAGAAACTCGCAGCAGTGATTACATCCCTGCTGCGATTTTTTCTGCAGCCCGCCCCATTAACCCCCCCGGCCGCCGGGACATTATACATTACCGGGGTCCCGTTCCTGCTTGCTTCGGGGCTCGGCTTGGCAGGGCGAAGAACGTACCGGGAGCCGCCGAAGCAAGCAGGAGCGGGGACCTGGTAATGTCTATCCTGCCCGCCCCCTGCAGCCCCGATCGCCCGCAGCCCCGGCCACCCGATCGCCCCCCCGCAGCCCCGGCTGCCCGGCCCCGCTCGCTCGATCGTCCCCCCGCAGCCCCAGCCGCCCGATCGTCCCCCCGCAGCCACGGCCGCCCCCCCCCCCGCAGCCCGGCCGGCGGATCGCCCCCCGCAGCGGGGCTGCGGGGCGATCGGGGCTGCAGTGGGGCGGGCAGGATATACATTACCAGGTCCCCGCTCCTGCTTGCTTCGCGGCTCCCGGCACGTTCTGCCCGGCCAATCAGTGCGCTGCCCTGCCACAGCGCACTGATTGGCCGGGCGGGCCGTGAAGACACCGGGAGCCCGAAGCAAGCAGGAACGGGGACTCGGGAATGTATAATGTCCGGCGGCCGGGGGGTTAAATGGGGCGGGCTGCAGACAAAATCGCAGCAGGGATGTACATCCCTGCTGCGAGTTTCTCTGCTATGAAAGTATAGGGCCAGGATCTGCAGCGAGTCTCGCTGCAAAAACGCAGCAAGGAGACTCGCTGCAGATCCGGCAAGTGGGTTTGTACCCTAAAAAGAAGCTCATCGCCCCACACACGCCAGTCTGTCAGCAAGAACCTAGGAGCGAAGGCTTAACAAACACACATGTAGAAAAGACACAGCGCAACAAGTGTAACATGTGCTATGAAAACTTAATTCTTAAGTGTTGAATTATAGAAGAAATATCTTCTTTTCTCTCTCCTCTATTATATATATATATATATATATATATATATATATATATATATATATATATATCAGTCTGGAGTGCACTCAAAGATCCGATGCAAGAGTGCCAGCGACGGAGATGGATAAAGTCTCCTCTTCAATATAACCAAGAAATCGCAGCACATCCAAAATAGTGCAAAAATCTGTGTCTTTATTTCATGGTAATCAAAATCAATAGGTGCAACGTTTCTGTCTCATCTCGAGACCTTTCTCAAGCAACAATACAAACATCTCATATCCTTTTTATACAAGTCTGTGACAAAAATCCAATTAATTAAGAAGTGAACATAACGTGAAACAGGGTGTACAGGTAAGGTTCCTCCGGAACACAATGGGTACATGAGATACATCAGTATCAGAAGATCATTACAATACGTGATATATACAAGGTGATACAATGTGCATATACACACAAAGTGAAAATAAAAAATTAACGGCGGGGTTCCCTCACGCTAGCCACTGCTCTGTAAAAGAAGGAATAATTAGAGCCAAGTCAGACCTCATGAATCGTCCACATGTATGTTAGTTGTAAATATTACTAAGCCGCATGCGCTGGCTGGTAACACCTGATACGTCCGAGGGTTATAGTGGGAGGTCCTGGGCAGGGAAATGTCAGGTTGCCGTAATAACATCTCGAAATCCAGCGGATAAGAACCGCATCATGCAAGCACCATCTGAACACTGTCTATAGAAGGAAGAAACATGGAACTCCATCCATTATATCGGGGTTATCCGGCCTCGGTGACAGTTAGCTACGGAAAACCACAGCTAAACAGCCATCGTGTCAAGGAGGGATTCAACCCTCCGGCCTCCCTGCCATGCTCCTATCAACGGGCGCGGAGAAGGCCTTTGACCGTGTAAAGCTGGCCCTTCTCTTTGCCACACTCAGACACATCGGCCTTGGCCCTCACATGCTGGAGTGGATTGGCTCTCTATACTCCCACCCCTCGGCTCAGGTATCGGTCAACGGCCTTCTCTCTGACTCCTTCCCCATCTCCAATGGAACACGGCAGGGCTGCCCCTCTCCCCCCTTATCTTCATCCTGACCCTGGAACCCTTCCTTAGAAAATGTGAGACGTAATCCGGACATGCGGGGGTACGGGTGGGGGGGCCGGTGGAACACAGAGTTGCAGCGTACGAGGACGATCTCCTCTTCTTTCTTACCCAGCCTTCTATCTCCCTCCCCAATCTCCTGAAGGAACTCTCCAGCTACCATTCTCTTTCTAACTACAAGATCAATTTGCAGAAATCGGAGGCACTAAATGTCTCCCTCCCGATGGCGGTGGCCTCTTCCCTTGAGGCATCCTTCCCCTCCGATGGTCCCGAATCTCCCCTAAAGTACTGGGGGTTCAGCTTACGCCCTCCGTACCGACCTGTATAAGTTAATATTTCCAACCCATGCTCCAGACGGTGGAAAAGGACCTGACTAGATGGCACAAGGGTACCTTCTCATTGTTGGGCCGCTGCGCTATCTTCAAAATGAACGTCCTGCCCCGCCTCTGTACCTTTTCCAGGCTCTACCAATAGCGGTGCCCGTGTCGTTTTTCCGACGACTGAGTCTCTCCTCACTAAATTTCATATGATGCACAAACAGCCGCGTCTAGCAAAGGCAGTCCTGCATCGTCCTAAATCTCTGGGAGGCCTGGGTCTCCCCAACTCTACCAGTACTACGTGGCAGTCCATCTAACCAGGTAAGTACTGGACTGGCACCGCCACTCTGTCACGAAGATATGGGTGGCCCTGGAAGAGGCGTTGGCACCTCTGCCTTTGCTGGCCGCGTCCTGGCTCCCGGACTCAGCCCGTCTAGTACGCTCCCATCCCACCATCGCTCCAACACTCGAGTCTGCCAGAAACACCTGTCTGCGGCTTTTTGGCCCCGCACCCCTCTCCCCTGTTCACGATTCTAGGCAACCCATCCTTTCCCCGGGGGAGGAGGAGGCGCGCTTCGCTCCTGGTTCCGGGCGGGACGCTTTCGTGCACTATCCTTCCTCAGGGGAACGGTCTGGCCCTCGTTGACGGATCTCAATGCCTTGTCAGACCCCGCTCCCCTGGGCTTCTGGAGGGTCCCTTCAGCTCCACCATTTCCTTCGCACTCTCCCCACGCCCTCTCGCTATGCTCGCACCCTCACGCAGTTCGAGTCTCTTGTATAGGACGGGCCCGCTCCGTCACTCTCTTTCTTACTTTACGCCATGTTGAACCCCTCCGGACCAGTCACCCCCCCTTCCTCGCGGCCTGGGAGGAGGACTTAAACACTTCTTTCTCCCCGGCGCAACTGGACAAATTGTTCACTTGTAAACATCCTCCTCGATATCCTCCAGCATCCAGGAAGCGGGTTATAAACTCCTTTCTAGGTGGTGTACCGTGTCCCCACCCGTCTCCATCGGATCTTCACGGAAGTGTCCCCACAGTGCTGGAGGAATTGCGGCGAGAGGATCCCTCCTGCATATGTTCTGGAGCTGCCCTAAGCTGGTGCCCTTTGGCGTGAAGTGTGGCGTATACCTCCACCTTCACTGACCCTCACTACCTTTCTCTCTGCCCTCTTCCTCCTGCATGTGTCTGACATGACCCCTCAAGAGCTACCGTTCCTCAGTTCTCCGACACCTGATAAACGCAGACCGAGCCTGTGTTCCCGCCCTGTGGTGACAACCTGACCCCCCAGCCTAGCATGTGGCTCCGGAAAGTAGAGGATATCAAGCGTATGGAGGATCTCACTGCTCAGCTTCATGACTGGATTCCCGGTTCTACCGAACTTGGTTCTACTGGGATCAGTACACGAGACTCCCGAATATAGCTCTCTGCTGCTGTCAGTGAGGAGCCACCTGCCCTTTAGACCCCCCTCTCTCCCCCGGATCTCCCCACTAAACACCCCCCCCTCTTTTCTCCCCCTTCTTACTTCTCTTTCTCCACCTTTTGGGCTCTGTCCGTTAAGCCTCCTACGGAGCATCTGCTCTTGTCCCAATCCATTTGTTTGTTACATATTGTTTTCTGGAAGTTTTGGTTCGCTGGGAATGCCCCCACGGAAGGGATGGGATACGGTTTCTATGGCAATAGATATATGTTAAGCCACGCTTGCCCTAACGCCCTGCGTGGCGTCATCGGTACGTTTTTTGATGTGGTGGCTTGTTTTTGCCCTGCTTCGCTTTGTTAAAAAAAAAAGAAAAATGTTAATAAAATTAGAATTTTTTTTTTAAAAAAGGAGGGATTCAAACCAGGTCAAAAATGACTAGGGAAAACCTCACAAACGTCGCCCAAAACCCCTAGTCGTGAAGTCTCACCTACTAGTGTCTTGGTGTGAAACATGGCTTTGTTACTTGTCATAGTGTGAACATGGATAGCATAGCCATAGTGTGAACATGGCTAAGTACTTGTCATAGTGTGAACATGGTCCAGCATAGCCATAGTGTGAACATGGCTTTGTAATGTTATAGTGGAACATGGTCCAGTATAGCCATAGTGTGAAACATGGTCCAGTATAGCCATAGTGTGAAACATGGCTTGTACTTGTCATAGTGTGAACATGGTCCAGCATAGCCATAGTGGGAACATGGCTTTGTTACTTGTCATAGTGTGAACATGGTCCAGCATAGCCATAGTGGAACATGGCTTTGTTACTTGTCATAGTGTGAACAATGTCCAGCAAATCCGACATCATAGTCCCTGGTCTCACAGTGAATGAAAAAAAAAACAACAGTAGCAGTGATTTGCAGTGAGATTCCTCTCCTCCGCCTCTGTCAATATCTAAGAGGAAAAAAAAAAGAGAGAAAGGATATAAGTAATAAATCAACTAGTTACAGGACAAGACTCAAGGAAGGATCAGGGTCAACCACCCATTACATACATCTTTTACAATTTTTGTAGTAATTCTGAAATCTACATTGAGGACCCCTGGCTGGAGTGTATCCAGTCTGTGGATCCACTGCAGTTCTCGTTTCGGTAAACATGTTAACCTATCACCACCCCTTTTCGGAATAGGTACATGATCCAGTAACATGAATTTGAGATCTTTCTCAACATGCTTTGCCTCAAGAAAGTGCTGGATACGGTTAGATCTAATTGCCCTGTTTACGTTATAGAGTATCTATGCTGGTTCAGTCTAGTCCTCATGTCCCACGTCGTCTGTCCAAATATAGCAAACGACACGGGCACCACGAGGACATAGACCACCCAGCTAGAGTACAAGTCAGGTAAAAACGGATGTTGTATCCTGTGGTTGTTGGGTGTACAAAACCAGAACCTTTGTTCATATATGAGCAACTGACACAAAGATCTGCAAATCATGTTACTGGATCATGTACCTATTCCGAAAGGGGGGGTGATAGGTTAACCATGTTACAGAAACGAGAACTGCAGTGGATCCACAGACTGGATGCACTCCAGCCAAAGGGGGTTTCAATGTAGATTTCAGAATTACTACAAAAAATGTACAAAAGATAGTATTGTAATGGGTTGGTTGACCCTGATCCTTCCTTGAGTCTGTTCCTGTTAACTAGTTGTGATTTATATACTTATATCCTTTTCTCTCTTTTTTTCCTCTTAGATATTTACAGAAAGGCGGCGTAAATAGTAATATTGTACAAAACTAACATACATGTGGACGATTCATGAGGTCTGACTTGGCTCTAATTATTCCTTCTTTTACAGAGCAGGGCTAGCGTGAGGGAACCCCGCCGTTAATTTTTTATTTTCACTTTGGTGTATATGCACATTGTTCACCGTAGTATCACGTATTTGTAATGATCTTCTGATACTGATGTATCCATGTAAACCCATGTGTTCCGGATGGAACCTTACCTGTACACCTGTTTCACGTTATGTTCACTCTAATTAATTGGATTTTGTCACAGGATGTATAAAAAGGATATGAGATGTTGTTGTTGCTTGAGAAAGGTCTCGAGATGAGACAGAAACGTTGCACCTATTGATTTTGATACCATGAAATAAAAGACACAGAATTTTTGCACTATTTGGATGTGCTGCGATTTCTGGTTATATATATATATACAGATATACATATGATCAATAAGCTTAAGTATGTTATCTCATCTATGGTGGGTTTAGGCGGGGTGCCGTCATAGGCTCAAAGAAAAGAAATTACCGGTTAGTAATTTTATATTTTCTCCTCTCGCCCTATGACGGCACCCCTGGAGGACTAGAATAGGAATACTCGCCTAGGGGGGACCACTGCCTGTAGGACCCTACGACCAAATCTAAGGCATCCCGAAGTAGAGAGTGAGAGAGTTGTAACCTGTAGTGTCTAAAAAATGTATGCGGGGAAACTCCAGGTAGTGCTTACATATGTCCTCTATTGAAACTGCGCCCTCTCTGCCACGAGGTAGATACAGATCTAGTAGAGTGTGGGGTTATGGAGCTAGGAAGTTCTTACCACTGACTCTATAAGCATTCCTAATGGCTTGTTTAATCCACCTTGATATTGTCTGTGAGGTGGCAGCCCTGCCATTATCTTCCCGTGGAAAGTTATTAAGATGTTGTATCTAGCCTCCAGTACTTGGTGACTCGAGATATGTGTATATAGCTCGTTAACATCTAGACAATGAAATGATGCACTCTGTCATTAGCTGGGTTTACGCAAAAAGATGGTAGTATACTCCCCCTGGGATCTATGAAAAATCCGATACTACTTAGGAAGAAAGGCCCGGATCAGGGGAGAGGAGAGAGTGATTCTATCGCCCGCGGATAACCATGTGTAAGGCTTGAGTAATGGATGAAGGACTCTGATCGCCCAACACTTCTAGCAGATAGTAATTGCTAAGAGAAAAGCCACCTTCCAAGAAAGGAATTGATGTGGATTTCTGATATTGGCTCAAATGGGGTTGATGTTAATCCTGAGAGAACCAGATTTAGATCCCATGGTGGAAGTTTGGTTTTTATGGAAGGGTGAATTTCCATTGCTGCCTTAATAAAGCGCTGAACAAGTATGTCTGCCAGCCTAACTTATATATAGGGCACTCTGGGGCAGAGACTTGTACTTTAATAGTACTGGGGCCTAAGATGTTTATTGAGACCTTCTTGGAGAAAGTCAAGACCAAAAATCAAAAGGCATATTGGGTGGTTCTAGGACATTGGACAGGGTGACCCACAAAAACGAGAAAGGTTTTCACGTTCTGAAGTAAAATCTCCGAAGTGACCCTCTTTCTGCTGGCAAGCAAAAGTCGTATTAACTTCATCTGAGAGTCCCCGGTCTCTAGTAATTGCCTCTCAAAAGCCATGCTGTCAGTATGGAGGTCTTTACTCCTGGATGGTATACTGGGCCATGGTCAGGAGATCTATTCGCTCTGGTAGAATCCAGGGATCCGCTAGTGACATTTTGCGTAGCCAGGTGAACCACACCCTCTGGGCCAAAATGGTGCAATCTAGTATAACCTGCGCCCTGTCCTGTCTGATCTTCCTGATGACTCGGGGCAGCAGCCGTATGGGAGGGAAGGCGTACAGAAGGCCTGTCTGCCAGATTGTGCTAGAGCGTCTAGCGCCAACGGCCTGTCCGACTGGCATAGGGAATGAAGGCTCTGAATCTTTCTGTTCGTCGGGAGGCAAACAGGTCTATTTGTGGGGGGACCCATAGCTGGCATATTTGATGGAATACCTCCTGATTTAATTCCCACTCCCCTTGATGAAGTTGATGTCGCTTAGGAAGTCTGCTGTGTAATTGTCCACACCCCTGAGTGCAGGGTGACAGGAGAGAAGGTGAAAGCTCCGCTAGCTTGAAAAATGAAATGAGAATTCTCACAGTTCTACTGACCTGGTGCCCCCCCTGGGGTTTAAGGAGGCCACTCGGGGGCATTGTCGTGAGGATTCTTACATTTCTTCCTTGAATTACAGGAAGGGGACTGTGTTAATGCCAGAAATATTCGCCCTTAGCTCTCTGATGTTCTTTTTTGAGAGTCCTGGGAATGCTCTGGGTGCCATGCACCCCTGGAGCACAGGGAGTCTGAGTGGGCCCCCCATCCGTACGGACTTGCATCGTTGTTATCGTTAGGGGTTTGGAATGATCCATGGCAGCCCCTTGTTTAAGTTGTCTTCTTTTATCAACAGGATAGGGACCTGATAGTCTGGGAGATAAAACAAATAAATCGTATGATAGATTGTCCTTGTGTCTGCTCAAGATCTCTAATATTGTGATTGAATGTTCCGGATGGTATTGAGCCCACTGAACTGCAGGTAGCAGGAGGTGAGAAGGCCCTAATACAGCAATAGCTCTCTGATCGAAACCTATGGGTGATCTATCAGTTCTTGGACTTCGGATGACTAAAAGCTACTTTATTCCAGGCACAAAAAAGGATCGTGGGATACTGAATCTAGGTAGATCCAAAAAATTGCAACGTTGAGAGGAGTTCTATTAGATTCCTCGTTTATTCCAACACGAGCCTTAGAGAACACCTCCTCTGATGTTACAGATGAATAGAATCACCAAACTATTCAGAAAGTCAACAAGGTATGGATTATGATAATGTCCCTTCTCTGATGGGGCCATAACTTCCGCCATGACCTTGGTAAAAAGCCCTAGGGGCTTGTGTAGATGCCAAAGGGCATGGCCCTGTATTGGTTAGCTGAAGCCGATCCCGCCACATTCACAGCTACTCTGAGGAATCTCTGGTGGTCTGGATGAATGGGTATATGGTAATAGCGTCTCTCAGATCTATTGTGGCCATTAAAACAATTATGAGACAAGTTTAGAATGGCAGAAAAAGAAGAAATGGACTCATTCTAAACTTCTCAAAGAGAGAACCTGATTTAGGGGCTTGGAGGTAATTATGGTTCGAAAGGAACCATTGGGTTTTTTAACCAAAAAAAAAGGGTAGAATAAAACCCCCTGCCCTTCTGTTCCTCTGGAACAGGGACTAATACTCTTTTGTCTACCAGTGATCTAACCTCAGATACCATGGCTGCCGTTTCTCAGGGTTAGAGAAAGGTTAGTAAAATGAAACGTTCTCCTGGGGAGGACAAAAAGGAAATTTTAAGCCCATGTTTATTATGTTGCAAAACAAAATTACTGTTCGAAAACTTTACACCATTTGAACAGAAAGAACTTAATCGCCCTCCCACAGGAATATGGCGTCATTGTGACGGCTTTTAAGAAGTGTCACATGAGAACATGAGACCTCTACCTTTTTTAGGGGGTCTCAATCCTTCTTCCGAACCCTGGGCACCACCTCTAACTCTTCTGCCTCTACCTCTAGCAGGCCTGGATGTCTGAGTAGAGACCAGAGGAAAGCCCTTTTTCTTGTCAGAGGCCTTCTCCAACACCTTCTCTAAGCGATCCAAACAGAAGTTCCCCTCGCAGGGAACAGCACAGAGCTCGCTCTGGAAATTACATCTCCCTTCCAATCTCTAAGGCCAACAGTGTCTTCGTGCTGAGTTAGAAAGGGCTGCCGATCTGGCGGATAGTCAATGCGTTGCAGACGCCTCCGCAAGAAGGACATTGATCCATCAATAATTGAGAATCTGGACAGTAACTCCTCCTTACTAGCTCAAGATAGCATCTTTCTTTAACTGTGTTACCCAGATCTCCGTAGCTCTAGCCATGAAGTTGTTGCGATGAGAGCGCTTAAGGGCGTGGTGGCCTCCCAATCTTCTTAAATAGACCTTGCTCTTATCCATAGGGTCCTCATAGAGCTGAGTCCTCAAATGGTTAGGGCGTATTTACGGGTTAACTTGCTACTGAAGGACATATTTTTAGGTGCTGTCTCCCAAGTTACTGACTCCTCAGTGCTAAGGGATATTCCTTTTGTACTGAAAAGAAAAAATTAAATAAATACAAACAGATATTGTCACAAAATAAATTGTAAAGTCGGAGGACTTTGAACTTACAGCCCGAGGAACAAAGAAACTTTCTATTCGGACGGGCCCATTCGATGGAAATTCAGAGTCTTTATACTCTGATGAATGGAAAAAACGGACGTTTGCTTAGGAGCTAAGCCTTCAAACATGATGTCTTGAATGGTTCTAGGCTGTGGTATCCTCTATGGCCCATAGTTTGTCTAACAGCTTTAACAATGCTGTCAACAATTTCAATTGGCATGAGCTTCTTAGTCGCCTCCTCCACTTGGGCTTCGGGTATAAGAAGCTCTTCGGGCTCCTCAAGACCCGACATCTGTTCATCTCCCTCTACCTCTTTCTCCTCCATCATACTGAGAGGGCGGGAGCTTCACCACTCGGACCCGGCACATCAACTGGGGCTTTCATCCACAGGAATAATAACCTCAGGTGGGGCCAGAGCGGATGTGGAAGGGAGAGAGGCCTGGAAAAATGAACCTTTCTAAGGATGGATGACAGCCATCTATATAAGAGGCATAAAAAAGTACACCTACCGGAATCGTCTCTAATGAGCCCTTCAGCTTCTCAAAAATGCTGGTCCCTGCATCATCCAGGACCCCGTTATACATCCGCCACATAATGCCTTAGTATAAGCGAATTAGCCGTTTCTTACAGATAGGGCACTCTCTCTAGGTTTATTTTTAGATCTCTAGCTTCCTCTATTACAAACGAAACAATATAAATCAATTCCAACATAAAAGCGAAGCACTATATGCGGGGAACCCTATTACCCAAACCATACCACAGCAGACCGCAGGTTGAGGGTTTCATGTGACTCAGCGCACTGGGACTCCATAGTAATCGCTAACAATAGCCCACCAGGATCCAACAGCAGAATACCGTCCACGGGAAAGGTACTACAGACACCAGATTCTCTGGAAATACACTGAGCACAGCTCAGCTTCCATTTTATATCTGGCGCCAAAAGAAGAAAGCTGGCTGGGCCACGCCCACCCCCGCCGGCGGGATGATGCGGCTCACCCTCCCGTGCAAGGGGATTCTTCCCCCCCCTAACAGGCCGCAGCCCGGATGCCGCAGTCAAGGCCTACGGGTAATACCAACTCACAGGGATCCGGGCTGACGTCATCCGGCCGCGACCCGGGACAGCGTGTGAGTCAGCGCGTCCGCGCACACGCCAGCCGGTCACGTGGGCCACCCGGAGCACCGGCGCGCGCGCGCCGCGCACGAGCCATCCACACTGCGGGAAAAAACAGCCGGAGAACACAACCCGGTCCTGGAGGCGCAAGGGGAGCACGGGGATCCTCTTCCGGAGGTGCGGGGGCTTAAGGCACAGACTCGGCTGTGGATCCAGTAGCGGAGTCTTGTACAGCCAGGGATGTCGGCATACAGGTAACAGCCGGGTGCCCAGTCTTTCTGAAGGAAAAAAAGCCACATGCAGGTGGGAGAACCACTGCCTGTCCTGCTCCCATGGGAACAGGAAACAGATACTGGTCTGTGGTGGGGGGGACATGAGCTTCTTTTTAAAGGTCCAGTGGTCCTGTTTACTGTCCAATGGGCCAGGAGGTAGTCCTCTCCAGGGGTATGCCATCATAGGGCGAAGAGGAGGGAAAAATTCTACTCCATTGGTATCGCAAGAGAATGGTGTCTAATCTTGTATTGATTCGTGTGGTCGGAATTCTAGAAGAGATTAGTCTACACAATTAGGGCAAGACACACACTTACCACAAGTGGTAGATCAGGCTCTTACAACTCATTCCTGTACAGATTTCTGCTGGGTTTGCTGGTGGAGAGTGTCTACGAACCATCTGGTCCTCCAAATTCCTTGAACGACGGTAGGTAATAAGATGCCTGTGGAGGTAAGACTGTATTGAGTGATTCATACATGCGCAACACAGGCCAATACTTATCAAGCCCGGAACAATTGGCGGCTTTGTCCATTAAAGTACTGTGATGAAATCTCACCTGTGTCTCTTAGTCTCTGCCTCCTCTTCTTAGGATGGAGCAAGTCAGGTCTATGGAACGTTTCGCTCGCAAGTACGCTCCTTAATGCATCTATTGCTATAGCCCGTTAGCGGAACAGTGTTTTCAAGTCCTCAGCCTGTTTTCTCAACATAATTCTAAGTAGAGCATATTCTCTTGGCCCTGAGGAACTGGGGAACACTGGAATATTCTTAATCAAGTGCTGAAGGATGAGAAGAGGATGCATTTAGAGTGTGTAAGCAGATGTCGCTTTTCCGATATAGGTCAGTCTGGACAAAGCATGTTGGTCAATCTGTAATGAGAACATCGAGGAAATCAATTTTTGTACGG
>NW_027208516.1:0-56051 GCF_027789765.1 Dendropsophus ebraccatus | reverse complement strand
CCCCTTTTCAGGAAGCCGCTTTCCTCCCTTTCTCCATCGGTGGGATTGAGAGGAGCAGCACCTTTCAGGGAGCTGCTTTCCTCCCTTCTCCTATCGACGCTACACCAGGTGCGGATTGAGAGGTGCAGCTCCTTTCAGGGAGCCGCTCTCCTCCGGTGGAGATTGCAAAGAGCAGCCCCTTTCAGGGAGCCGCTTTCCTCCCTTCTCATATCGACGCGACACCAGATGGGGATTGAGAGGAGAAGCCCCTTTTCAGGAAGCCGCTTTCCTCCCTTCTCCCATCGGTGGGGATTGAGAGGAGCAGCACCTTTCAGGGAGCTGCTTTCCTCCCTTCTCCTATCGACGCTACACCAGGTGCGGATTGAGAGGTGCAGCTCCCTTCAGGAAGCCGCTCTCCTCCGGTGGAGATTGCGAGGAGCAGCCCCTTTTAGGGAGCCGCTTTCCTCCCTTCTCATATCGACGCGACACCAGATGGGGATTGAGAGGAGAAGCCCCTTTTCAGGAAGCCGCTTTCCTCCCTTCTCCCATCGGTGGGGATTGAGAGGAGCAGCAACCTTTCAGGGAGCTGCTTTCCTCCCTTCTCCTATCGACGCTACACCAGGTGCGGATTGAGAGGTGCAGCTCCCTTCAGGGAGCCGCTCTCCTCCGGTGGAGATTGCGAGGAGCAGCCCCTTTTAGGGAGCCGCTTTCCTCCCTTCTCATATCGACGCGACACCAGTTGGGGTTGAGAGGACAAGCCCCTTTTCAGGAAGCCGCTTTCCTCACTTCTCCTATCGGTGGGGATTGAGAGGAGCAGCACCTTTCAGGGAGCCGATCTCTTCTCTTTTCTGCCATCGGTGGGGATTGAGAGGAGGCTCCCCAAAAGGGGCTGCTCCTCTCAATCTCTACCTAGTGCGCCGCCCTTAGGAAAAGGAAGGCGAGTGGCTCTCCAAAAGGGGCTGAATCACCACCTGTTATGCCATCAATAGAAGGGGAAAAAAGTGGCTCCCCGAAAGGGGCTGCTTTTCTCAATCTTCATCAGGTACGCCCCCCTTAGGAAATAAAGGAAAATGGCTCCCCAAAAGGGGCTACTCCTCTCAATCACCTCCTGGTGTGCCTTCGATAAGAGAAAGGAGGAAAGTGGCTCCCATAAAGGGCCTGCTCCTCTCAATCTCTATCAAAGGCACACCAGGTGGAGATTCAGAGGAGCATCCCCTTTTTGGGGAGCCATTTTCCTTCCTTTGACTAAGAGCGGTGCACCAGGAGGACACTGAGAGAAGCAGCCCCTTTTGGGGGCCACTTTACTTCATTTTCCCAAAAGATATCATAAAGCTTGGCCTGTGCCCCCAACACCCCATAAACTAAATTCTTTTTCCCTATAGTGACTACAAATAATACATTCTTTCACCCAATTTTGTTATACAATCACATGGGTGCAGTTTTTATCTATTATTTAATCCCACCTGCAGCACTTCTGCCCTCAGGTGGGTCCCTACACTAACACTGCATATGTATAACAGGATCCATTGGGTGGCATTGGGGAGCTTTATCACCAGCAATGTGCTTTACATCATGCATCCTGTTAGAAATAGTCTTAGTGTAGGGACCCATCTGAATGAGGTCGCCTTGACGTGGCAGATGGGCTCGCACAATGTGATCAGATTGTGCGCTAAGAACCTCACACTGTATAGAGCCTAGATGACAAAGGTCCTAAAGGGTTAATAAAGCTAAAGTGCCGTGAACAAGCTGCAGTGTTCCACAGTGTAATATACTGGGGACAGGGACGTAAACTATCACAGTAGCAGCCACAGTGGCTGCTATGGGGCCCGGGGCATCAGGGGGCCCAGCAGGGCCACAATCAGGACTGCGTCAGAGAGATCACAGGGGCTGGTCCTGGACAGATTCCTGCACCTCCGGCCTCCCTGTATTGGATATGCTCGGCCACTAACTGTGTGCTCCTGCCTGTCATGCCGCCCACAGCCTTCCCACGGTAAGCTGGATAAGCACCCAGCTTACAGTATGGAGACAGTGATTCTGACAGACAAGAGAAGCAAGGCCCCCTCCCCTGCACCCCTGGGTCTATCCCCAACCTCCTGAATAGGAGCTCGGGCTTCCTCCTCACTTTCTGATGTCGGAACTGTGGAGGAAAGGCGGGAGAAGCTACTGGTGTTATCTGATGTGAAGGAGGTATAAACAGCCCTGCATCTTGCTTACATTAAAAGTCAGTGTGCTTTTGTCTGTGTATGTTCATACCCGTGTCTATCATGTGTCTGTACTGTATATGTGTGTATCTGTGTCATGCGTCCGTACTATATACGTGCATATGTGTGTATTTGTGTCATGCGTCTGTACTGAATATGTGCATATGTATGTATCTATTTCACGCGTCTGTACTATATATGCGGATAGTATGTGTATGTGTCTGTATATGTGCATGTGTGTATCTTTCATGTGTCTGTACTGCATATATACGTATGTGTGTATCTGTGCCATGTGTCTGTATTATTGTTTTGCATATGTGTGGATTTATGTCATGGGCTTATTTGTGTGTATGTGTGTGTGTGTGTGTTAGTACTGTTGATATGTATATGTAATGTGCATGTGTGCTTATGTGTAAACTGCGCTCCTGACACACCTTCCGGTTCTGGGCTGTCCGCTGTCCGCTCTCCGCTGTTGTCAGCGTGTTCCAATGACCACCGGTCAGCATAGACTCTATATACTGTCTGTGCTGACCATTTTTTTTGTGGGAGCAGCATGTCAGTGGATGTTGTGGAAAAACTGACGACTGCGGGGAGCGGACGACCCGGAACCGTAAAATGCGGCGGCGGAGGGGGAATCAAAAGTTTGCTATGGGGCCCAGTCATTTCTAGTTACGCCCCTGACTGGGGGTTGACCTGGTACTAATTCCTATTGTACTGTGAGACCACAGCTCCATGGAAAACTTAATAATTGGTTGTGAAGCCACCAAATTGTCATCCACAACACTAACTAAGATAACTAATGAGGTAACTAATGTGGATAAGGCAAGACTATATACACAGCCGTCTGAAAGAGCCGTAAATCACCTTTTAAAATGTACGGGGCAGGAGATTGTTCAGGGTGCTGTACAGATCACACAGGGTCCCAGAAAAATACAGTGGACCTGGTGTCCATACGAGCAACTCATCCTGGCACAGGTACAGAGCCAGTGGCGGACATACCGCATGTGCGGACGATTCGGCTGCACAGAGACCCTGAGAGGGGCTTGCCGCCCCCTGAGTACCACGGCACTCCGTTGGGAACGTCTCCTTTAGGCATCCCTAGAAGCTGCGGCCGTGCAGCTTCAAGGGATGTCCCTGCAGTGTGATGTTCAGCTCGCCGCAGGGTAAGCGGGCTGAACATAAGGAACAGAATAGAGCAGCAGCACCTGTCAGCGTCCTACTGTTCTATTCATTGTCACAGGCCGAGGGCACTTTGTGCTTGCAGCCTACGAGATGCCGGGAGCTATTATTTCTGTGGGTGGGAGGCTGTAGACAACAGGGGGCCTTATTACTCTGAGTGGGGGGCAGAACATAGCAGGGGCGTTATCTCTATGGATGGGGGTTGTACACAGCATGGGGCATTATAATTATGGGAGGGGGCTGTACACAGGAAAGGGCATTATTACTGTGGGAGGGAGGGGGACTGTACACAGGAGGGGCATTATTACTGGGGGGGACAGCATACAGCAGGGGGGGCATTATATTGTGGGTGGGTGGGGGTGTGCGTCAGGAAGGAGCTGCTCATGTTCGTCCACTAGTGTGAGGAGGCAGATCCAAGAAATGACCACCACCTGTGTGAATGGGGCATCTCTACATACAACCAGCAGCAATAGCAGTATGGGAAAGAGCTTTTAAGACAGTAAGCCAATACAAACCATGCCCCCTGTCTGTGTGCTGTCATGCCTGCACTCCCTAATGAGCTACCCAAAAATACAGCACCCCCAGCAGGGGGCATGGCTGCACTCCCTAATGTGTTACACAAAAATACACAACCCACAGCAGGGTGCATGGCTGCACTCCACAATGTGTTACCTCCAGGAGTGTGCATGCCTGCACTCTCCAATGGGTTACCAAGAAGTAGACCCCGCTGGAGAGTGCATGCCTGCTTTTCCCAATCTGTTACTCAAAAATACACCACTCCCCCAGTAGGGTACATGGCTGCACTCCCTTATGTGTTACCAAAAAAATACATCCCCTAGCAGAATGCATGGCTGCACTCCTCAATGTGTTACCTAAAAATTCACCACCACCCCAAAGCAGGGGGCATGGCTGCACCCCCCAGTGTGTTAGCCAAAAATACGCTCCCCAGCAGGGTGCATGGCCACGCTCCCCAATGTTTTACCCAAAAATATACCCCCCAGCAGAGTGCATGGCTATACTCCCCAACGTGTTACCCAACAATACACCCCCTGCAAGGTGCATGGCTGTATTCTTATAAAGCACTTTTCTGTCTCCATTACCATGTTAGCATAGAGCAACAGTTGTTTACAGCTAACCAGCCAGGAAAGTTTTCCGTGATGATGTCATCAAGGCTGTAATGACATATATAGCCCCCAGACAGGAAAACAAGCAGTTAAGTTGCTGCCAGGCAGCCAACCCAGTGTAGCAGGCCAGATTAACGCCCGTCCAGATTATACCCGGGTATAAAATGGCCTAGGCCAGAGTGTACCCCGGGGTATAAAATAGCCTAGGCCAGAGTATACCCAGGGGTATAAAATAGCCTAGGCCAAACTATACCCCGCCAGGCCAGACTATACCCCAGGGTATAAAATGGCCTAGGCCAGAGTATACCCCGGGGTATAAAATAGCCTAGACCAGAGTATACCCTGGGGTATAAAATAGCCTAGGCCAAACTATACCGGGTGTGTAAAATAGCCTAGGCCAAACTACACCCGGTGTGCAAAATAGCCTAGACCAAACTATACCCCAGGGTGTAACATAGCCTAGACCAGAGTATACCCATCCAGGCCAGAATATATCCATCTAATGTCGAACCAGGCTCATTATACCCCGGGGGATAAACTCTATACCTGGGGGTGTAAAACAGCGGAGACCATGCTATATCTCTCCGGGCCATAATGTTATTACTTCACTGGTTTTCTCACCCATGGCCCAGGCCACAGTATACCCCAGGGCATATATTTTCATACCCAGGGGTGTAATATAGCCTAGGCTATACGATAAACCTGGAGACAGTCTAGTCCAGGCCACAATATACCCCGGGGGAAAAACTTTATATTTGGGGGTGTAAAACAAGGCCAGACTATATCCCTCAAAGTTATCATGTCACTGTTTTTTTCAGTTCTGACCCAGGCTACAGTATACCCCAGGGGATATATTCTATACCAGGGGGTGTAATATAGCCTAGGCCAGAATATATCCCTCCAGGTCATAATGTTATCACTTCAGTGTTTTGTCACTTTATCTCTAATTTGTTGAAAAGTGCGCACATTTTTTTTTTCTATCATACTCGGACACACAGCTGCTTCCTCTTGTTGAGAAATACAGTACAGTGCTTACATTGAACTGACAGTAGGTGGCGCTGTCCCATCACTGCATCATCTGAGGTTTTTATGGGCCGTGCAAAATTGTACTGTTGTTGCGCAAAAATCATCATTAGACGCAAGTGCCTTGATACATCTTGCAAAATTTATTGCACAATTTATGTGTTTTTTGCAGTCGGTTTTTTTTTCAACCTTTTTTTGCATACCGCCAACGCTGTGAGAAGTTACCTACTTACGCACTACAACTTCCAGCATACCTCCTTAAGCAAAAAGAGGTATGCTGGGGGTTGAAGTGCACAGAGAGGTATGCTGGGAGTAGTAGTGCTCAAGTAGTTATGCTGGGAGTTGTAGTGCACAAGGAGGTATGCTGGGAGTTGTTGTGTCAGGTGGTTGCTGCTGCACAACTGCAACTCCCAGCATACCTCCTGGTGCACTTCAGCTCCCGGCATACCACCCTGTGCACTACAACTCCCAGAATACCTTCTTATATACTACAACTCCCAGCATACCTCCCTGTGCACAAAAAGGTAGGCTGGGAGTTGTAGTGCAGAAGGAGGTATGCTGGGAATTGTAGTGCACAGGGAGGTATGCAAGGAGTTGTAGTGCACAAGGAGGTATGCTAGGAATTATAGTGCTAGGAATGTATACTGGGGGTTGTGCACAAGGAGCCCTGCTGGGAGGTAGAGGGGAGTTAAAAAATGTCAAAAAATAAATGAATAAAAAGAGAGAGAGAGAAAGAGAGAGAGAATAAAAGTGCTTTTAAAAATTATTTAAAAAATTCTAATAAAGGTTCTAATAATCCCCCCCTTTTTCCTTTTACAAAAAAAAAAGTTAAAAAAAAGAAAAATACATGTATTTGGCATCACTGCATGCCTAATTGCCCAAGCTGTAAAATGTAACAAAAAAGTGATCAAAAAGTCACATAAATAAAAATGTGGTACATGTGGGCGTCATATCCGCAGTCTGGGTAGGGGGCATATATTTGTATTTTTAAAGCGTAACTGTCATTTCAGGGTAATTTTTCTGAAAACAATAATCCAGGGTTTTAGGTGCCCAGACAGTCTACAAACAGCTGACCTTCATGTCTCTTCTTCCTGCTCACTCATCTCCCTCGGCCCCTCCCGCCTCTCTAGGAAATAATGGAGACAGCAGAGCCCGTCTTCACTTGCTTCTCTGCAATGAAGACGGATTTGCCTGATAATGCACAGACAAGAAGTGAGGGGAGGAGGCTTAGAAATTGCTTTTTGAGTCCAGAAAGAGGCTTTTTTGCCTAAGAAAACCTTTTACAGAGTTTCTTAAAATCGCTTATACTACTGATTTCTGCAAAACAATATATATATATATATATATATATATATATATATATATATATATATATATATCATTTGAAAAAGAAAGATAGAGTATATTATATGTCAGGCTTACTGTGGCACTTAGATGGCTAAAAGCCATGTGCCAGTTCCTTCCGGTGTCCAAACAGCCTCAGTGGGTACAGACTTGCTGTAATGTCATCCATGGGGCCATCTGAGGCCTCTGAGGCTACAATGACTCTACACTGGTTGTATTCTGCCATGGTTTTCTATCACATATACATATCCAAGTGTAGAGTCAGTCCTGGTGGGATCAGTCTCACCAATGAAGTTGTATTTTGTCTCTCAAGAAAAACCAACAAGTCCTGAAGCAAAGTGAAGCCGCCATGATACTGATTGTAATACATATCTCTATAGCCCAATCATGATATCACTCACTGATCACATGACCGTTGCCGTGCATGCGGCCAGGGCAGGTGTGATGTTATCTGTGACTGTCGCTAAGCGACAGAGAGAGCTGTCTGCTGGACCAAGGCAGAGCCGGAGAAACAAGGAGACCTCCATGGAGAGCCCAAACAGGCGACAGGCCAAGAAGAGGCACATCCTGGATTCTGCAGTGGAGGAGAAGAAGCCACCAATCAAGATCCAGAAGAAAGAAGAAAAGCAGGACGACCAGGCAGGCTCAGGTATACCGGTGTAAAGTAGAATTGTCTTAGTTTCCCCTAGCAACCAATCAGATTCCACCCTTCATTCCTCACAAATTCTTTGAAAAATGAAAGGTGGAATCTGACTGGTTGCTAGGGGCAACTGAGCCAGTTTCACTTTACACCATGTTTGATAAATCTCCCCCTTACTGTTAAAAAAATAGCAAAACATTAGAAAAGCTAGAAACTGCATATCGCTGTATTCAGTCCGACCTACAGAATATAAATACCAAGTCAGTTTTACCAAAAAGTGCATTACATAAATGCAGAACCCCCACCCCTAACCCCCAGAAGAAAAAAAAATAATAATTTGCGGAATTGTATTTTTTCCCCAAATTTCACAGCATAAATAATATTTTGGTGGTGGCTCCATTAATTTTATGGTAGATTGAAAGACGCCATTACAAAGTACACTCATTTCTGGTTATATACATAGATATAAAAGTAAAAGAGTTAAAAAGACAAAAACACAAAAAAATTTAAAATTGTAACAGAGACACAGAGACGATTTCCTCCCTACTATCGATGGCATACCAGGTGGAGATTGAGAGCACCAACCCCTTTCAGGGAGCCGCTTTCCTCCCTTTTCCTGAGGGTGGCGCACCAGGTAGAGTTCGAGAGCAGCAGCCCCTTTCAGGGAGCTGATTTCCTCCCTTCTCCCATCGGTGGGGATTAAGAGCAGCAGCCCCTTTTCAAGGAGTCGCTTTCCTCCCTTCTCCCATCGGTGGGGATTGAGAGGAGCAGCACCTTTCAGGGAGCTGCTTTCCTCCCTTCTCCTATCGACGCTACACCAGGTGCGGATTGAGAGGTGCAGCTCCTTTCAGGGAGCCGCTCTTCTCCGGTGGAGATTGCGAGGAGCAGCCCCTTTCAGGGAGCCGCTTTCCTCCCTTCTCATATCGACGCGACGCCAGGTGGGGATTGAGAGGAGCAGCCCCTTTTCAAGGAGTCGCTTTCCTCCCTTCTCCCATCGGTGGGGATTGAGAGGAGCAGCACCTTTCAGGGAGCTGCTTTCCTCCCTTCTCCTATCGACGCTACACCAGGTGCGGATTGAGAGGTGCAGCTCCTTTCAGGGAGCCGCTCTCCTCCGGTGGAGATTGCGAGGAGCAGGCCCTTTCAGGGAGCCGCTTTCCTCCCTTCTCATATCGACGCGACACCAGATGGGGATTGAGAGGAGCAGCCCCTTTTCAAGGAGTCGCTTTCCTCCCTTCTCCCATAGGTGGGGATTGAGAGGAGCAGCACCTTTCAGGGAGCTGCTTTCCTCCCTTCTCCTATCGACGCTACACCAGGTGCGGATTGAGAGGTGCAGCTCCTTTCAGGGAGCCGCTCTCCTCCGGTGGAGATTGCGAGGAGCAGCCCCTTTCAGGGAGCCGCTTTCCTCCCTTCTCATATCGACGCGACACCAGATGGGGATTGAGAGGAGCAGCCCCTTTTCAAGGAGTCGCTTTCCTCCCTTCTCCCATCGGTGGGGATTGAGAGGAGCAGCACCTTTCAGGGAGCTGCTTTCCTCCCTTCTCCTATCGACGCTACACCAGGTGCGGATTGAGAGGTGCAGCTCCTTTCAGGGAGCCGCTCTCCTCCGGTGGAGATTGCGAGGAGCAGCCCCTTTTAGGGAGCCGCTTTCCTCCCTTCTCATATCGACGCGACACCAGTTGGGGTTGAGAGGACAAGCCCCTTTTCAGGAAGCCGCTTTCCTCACTTCTCCTATCGGTGGGGATTGAGAGGAGCAGCACCTTTCAGGGAGCCGATCTCTTCTCTTTTCTGCCATCGGTGGGGATTGAGAGGAGGCTCCCCAAAAGGGGCTGCTCCTCTCAATCTCTACCTAGTGCGCCGCCCTTAGGAAAAGGAAGGCGAGTGGCTCTCCAAAAGGGGCTGAATCTCCACCTGTTATGCCATCAATAGAAGGGGAAAAAAAGTGGCTCCCCGAAAGGGGCTGCTTTTCTCAATCTTCATCAGGTACGCCCCCCTTAGGAAAATAAAGGAAAATGGCTCCCCAAAAGGGGCTACTCCTCTCAATCACCTCCTGGTGTGCCTTCGATAAGAGAAAGGAGGAAAGTGGCTCCCATAAAGGGCCTGCTCCTCTCAATCTCTATCAAAGGCACACCAGGTGGAGATTCAGAGGAGCATCCCCTTTTGGGGAGCCATTTTCCTTCCTTTGACTAAGAGCGGTGCACCAGGAGGACACTGAGAGAAGCAGCCCCTTTTGGGGAGCCACTTTACTTCATTTTCCCAAAAGATATCATAAAGCTTGGCCTGTGCCCCCAACACCCCATAAACTAAATTCTTTTTCCCTATAGTGACTACAAATAATACATTCTTTCACCCAATTTTGTTATACAATCACATGGGTGCAGTTTTTATCTATTATTTAATCCCACCTGCAGCACTTCTGCCCTCAGGTGGGTCCCTACACTAACACTGCATATGTATAACAGGATCCATTGGGTGGCATTGGGGAGCTTTATCACCAGCAATGTGCTTTTACATCATGCATCCTGTTAGAAATAGTCTTAGTGTAGGGACCCATCTGAATGAGGTCGCCTTGACGTGGCAGATGGGCTCGCACAATGTGATCAGATTGTGCGCTAAGAACCTCACACTGTATAGAGCCTAGATGACAAAGGTCCTAAAGGGTTAATAAAGCTAAAGTGCCGTGAACAAGCTGCAGTGTTCCACATTGTAATATACTGGGGACAGGGACGTAACTATCACAGTAGCAGCCACAGTGGCTGCTATGGGGCCCGGGGCATCAGGGGGCCCAGCAGGGCCACAATCAGGACTGCGTCAGAGAGATCACAGGGGCTGGTCCTGGACAGATTCCTGCACCTCCGGCCTCCCTGTATTGGATATGCTCGGCCACTAACTGTGTGCTCCTGCCTGTCATGCCGCCCACAGCCTTCCCACGGTAAGCTGGATAAGCACCCAGCTTACAGTATGGAGACAGTGATTCTGACAGACAAGAGAAGCAAGGCCCCCTCCCCTGCACCCCTGGGTCTATCCCCAACCTCCTGAATAGGAGCTCGGGCTTCCTCCTCACTTTCTGATGTCGGAACTGTGGAGGAAAGGCGGGAGAAGCTACTGGTGTTATCTGATGTGAAGGAGGTATAAACAGCCCTGCATCTTCCTTACATTAAAAGTCAGTGTGCTTTTGTCTGTGTATGTTCATACCCGTGTCTATCATGTGTCTGTACTGTATATGTGTGTATCTGTGTCATGCGTCCGTACTATATACGTGCATATGTGTGTATTTGTGTCATGCGTCTGTACTGAATATGTGCATATGTATGTATCTATGTCACGCGTCTGTACTGTATATGCGGATAGTATGTGTATGTGTCTGTATATGTGCATGTGTGTATCTTTCATGTGTCTGTACTGCATATATAGGTATGTGTGTATCTGTGCCATGTGTCTGTGTTATTGTTGTGCATATGTGTGGATTTATGTCATGGGCTTATTTGTGTGTATGATGTGTGTGTGTGTGTGTGTTAGTACTGTTGATATGTATATGTAATGTGCATGTGTGCTTATGTGTAAACTGCGCTCCTGACACACCTTCCGGTTCTGGCTATCCGCTCTCCGCTGTTGTCAGCGTGTTACAATGACCACCGGTCAGCATAGACTCTATATACTGTCTGTGCTGACCATTTTTTTTGTGGGAGCAGCATGTCAGTGGATGTTGTGGAAAAACTGACGACTGTGGGGAGCGGACGACCCGGAACCGTAAAATGCGGCGGCGGAGGGGGAATCAAAAGTTTGCTATGGGGCCCAGTCATTCTAGTTACGCCCCTGACTGGGGGTTGACCTGGTACTAATTCCTATTGTACTGTGAGACCACAGCTCCATGGAAAACTTAATAATTGGTTGTGAAGCCACCAAATTGTCATCCACAACACTAACTAAGATAACTAATGAGGTAACTAATGTGGATAAGGGAAGACTATATACACAGCCGTCTGAAAGAGCCGTAAATCACCTTTTAAAATGTACGGGGCAGGAGATTGTTCAGGGTGCTGTACAGATCACACAGGGTCCCAGAAAAATACAGCGGACCTGGTGTCCATAGGAGCAACTCATCCTGGCACAGGTACAGAGCCAGTGGCGGACGTACCGCATGTGCGGACGATTCGGCTGCACAGAGACCCTGAGAGGGGCTTGCCGCCCCCTGAGTACCACGGCACTCCGTTGGGAACGTCTCCTTTAGGCATCCCTAGAAGCTGCGGCCGTGCAGCTTCAAGGGATGTCCCTGCAGTGTGATGTTCAGCCCGCCGCAGGGTGAGCGGGCTGAACATAAGGAACAGAATAGAGCAGCAGCACCTGTCAGCGTCCTACTGTTCTATTCATTGTCACAGGCCGAGGGCACTTTGTGCTTGCAGCCTACGAGATGCCGGGAGCTATTATTTCTGTGGGTGGGAGGCTGTAGACAACAGGGGGCCTTATTACTCTGAGTGGGGGGCAGAACATAGCAGGGGCGTTATCTCTATGGATGGGGGTTGTACACAGCATGGGGCATTATAATTATGGGAGGGGGCTGTACACAGGAAAGGGCATTATTACTGTGGGAGGGAGGGGGACTGTACACAGGAGGGGGCATTATTACTGGGGGGGACAGCATACAGCAGGGGGGGCATTATTATTGTGGGTGGGTGGGGGTGTGCGTCAGGAAGGAGCTGCTCATGTTCGTCCACTAGTGTGAGGAGGCAGATCCAAGAAATGACCACCACCTGTGTGAATGGGGCATCTCTACATACAACCAGCAGCAATAGCAGTATGGGAAAGAGCTTTTAAGACAGTAAGCCAATACAAACCATGCCCCCTGTCTGTGTGCTGTCATGCCTGCACTCCCTAATGAGCTACCCAAAAATACAGCACCCCCAGCAGGGGGCATGGCCTGCACTCCACAATGTGTTAACCTCCAGGAGTGCTGCTGCATGGGCCTGCACTCTCCAATGGGTTACCAAGAAATAGACCCCGCTGGAGAGTGCATGCCTGCTTTTCCCAATCTGTTACTCAAAAATACACCACTCCCCAGTAGGGTACATGGCTGCACTCCCTTATGTGTTACCAAAAAATACATCCCCCAGCAGAATGCATGGCTGCACTCCTCAATGTGTTACCTAAAAATTCACCACCACCCCAAAGCAGGGGCATGGCTGCACCCCCCAGTGTGTTAGCCAAAAATACGCTCCCCAGCAGGGTGCCATGGCCACGCTCCCCAATGTTTTACCCAAAAATATACCCCCCCAGCAGAGTGCATGGCTATACTCCCCAACGTGTTTACCCAACAATACACCCCCAGCAAGGTGCATGGCTGTATTCTTATAAAGCACTTTTCTGTCTCCATTACCATGTTAGCATAGAGCAAACAGTTGTTTACAGCTAACCAGCCAGGAAAGTTTTCCGTGATGATGTCATCAAGGCTGTAATGACATATATAGCCCCCAGACAGGAAAACAAGCAGTTAAGTTGCTGCCAGGCAGCCAACCCAGTGTAGCAGGCCAGATTAACGCCCGTCCAGATTATACCCGGGTATAAAATGGCCTAGGCCAGAGTGTACCCGGGGTATAAAATAGCCTAGGCCAGAGTATACCCAGGGTATAAAATAGCCTAGGCCAAACTATACCCCGCCAGGCCAGACTATACCCCAGGGGTATAAAATGGCCTAGGCCAGAGTATACCACGGGGTATAAAATAGCCTAGACCAGAGTATACCCTGGGGTATAAAATAGCCTAGGCCAAACTATACCCGGGTGTGTAAAATAGCCTAGGCCAAACTACACCCGGTGTGTAAAATAGCCTAGACCAAACTATACCCCAGGGTGTAACATAGCCTAGACCAGAGTATACCCATCCAGGCCAGAATATATCCATCTAATGTCGAACCAGGCTCATTATACCCCGGGGGATAAACTCTATACCTGGGGGTGTAAAACAGCGGAGACCATGCTATATCTCTCCGGCCTATCGACGCGACACCAGATGGGGACTGAGAGGAGAGCCCCTTTTCAGGAAGCCGCTTTCCTCCTTCTCCCATCGGTGGGGATGAGAGGAGCAGCACCTTTCAGGGAGCTGCTTCCTCCCTTCTCCTATCGACGCTACACCAGGTGCGGATTGAGAGGTGCAGCTCCCTTCAGGAAGCCGCTCTCCTCCGGTGGAGATTGCGAGGAGCAGCCCTTTTAGGGAGCCGCTTTCCTCCTTCTCATATCGACGCGACACCAGATGGGGATTGAGAGGAGAAGCCCCTTTTCAGGAAGCCGCTTTCCTCCCTTCTCCCATGGTGGGGATTGAGAGGAGCAGAACTTTCAGGGAGCTGCTTTCCTCCTTCTCCTATCGACGCTACACCAGGTGCGGATTGAGAGGTGCAGCTCCCTTCAGGAAGCCGCTCTCCTCGGTGGAGATTGCGAGGAGCAGCCCCTTTTAGGGAGCCGCTTTCCTCCCTTCTCATATCGACGCGACACCAGATGGGGATAGAGAGGAGAAGCCCCTTTTCAGGAAGCCGCTTTCCTCCCTTCTCCCATCGGTGGGGATGAGAGGAGCAGCACCTTTCAGGGAGCTGCTTTCCTCCCTTCTCCTATCGACGCTACACCAGGTGCGGATTGAGAGGTGCAGCTCCCTTCAGGGAGCCGCTCTCCTCCGGTGGAGATTGCGAGGAGCAGCCCCTTTTAGGGAGCCGCTTTCCTCCCTTTCATATCGACCGACACCAGTTGGGGTTGAGAGGACAAGCCCCTTTCAGGAAGCCGCTTTCCTCACTTCTCCTATCGGTGGGATTGAGAGGAGCAGCACCTTTCAGGGAGCCGATCTCTTCTCTTTTCTGCCATCGGTGGGGATTGAGAGGAGGCTCCCCAAAAGGGGCTGCTCCTCTCAATCTCTACCTAGTGCGCCGCCCTTAGGAAAAGGAAGGCGAGTGGCTCTCCAAAAGGGGGCTGAATCACCACCTGTTATGCCATCAATAGAAGGGGAAAAAAAGTGGCTCCCCGAAAGGAGCTGCTTTTCTCAATCTTCATCAGGTACGCCCCCCTTAGGAAAATAAAGGAAAATGGCTCCCCAAAAGGGGCTACTCCTCTCAATCACCTCCTGGTGTGCCTTCGATAAGAGAAAGGAGGAAAGTGGCTCCCATAAAGGGCCTGCTCCTCTCAATCTCTATCAAAGGCACACCAGGTGGAGATTCAGAGGAGGCAGCCCCTTTTGGGGAGCCATTTTCCTTCCTTTGACTAAGAGCGGTGCACCAGGAGGACACTGAGAGAAGCAGCCCCTTTTGGGGAGCCACTTTACTTCATTTTCCCAAAAGATATCATAAAGCTTGGCCTGTGCCCCCAACACCCCATAAACTAAATTCTTTTTCCCTATAGTGACTACAAATAATACATTCTTTCACCCAATTTTGTTATACAATCACATGGGTGCAGTTTTTATCTATTATTTAATCCCACCTGCAGCACTTCTGCCCTCAGGTGGGTCCCTACACTAACACTGCATATGTATAACAGGATCCATTGGGTGGCATTGGGGAGCTTTATCACCAGCAATGTGCTTTTACATCATGCATCCTGTTAGAAATAGTCTTAGTGTAGGGACCCATCTGAATGAGGTCGCCTTGACGTGGCAGATGGGCTCGCACAATGTGATCAGATTGTGCGCCTAAGAACCTCACACTGTATAGAGCCTAGATGACAAAGGTCCTAAAGGGTTAATAAAGCTAAAGTGCCGTGAACAAGCTGCAGTGTTCCACATTGTAATATACTGGGGACAGGGACGTAACTATCACAGTAGCAGCCCACAGTGGCTGCTATGGGGCCCGGGGCATCAGGGGGCCCAGCAGGGCCACAATCAGGACAGCGTCAGAGAGATCACAGGGGCTGGTCCTGGACAGATTCCTGCACCTCCGGCCTCCCTGTATTGGATATGCTCGGCCACTAACTGTGTGCTCCTGCCTGTCATGCCGCCCACAGCCTTCCCACGGTAAGCTGGATAAGCACCCAGCTTACAGTATGGAGACAGTGATTCTGACAGACAAGAGAAGCAAGGCCCCCCTCCCCTGCACCCCTGGGTCTATCCCCAACCTCCTGACTAGGAACTCGGGCTTCCTCCTCACTTTCTGATGTCGGAACTGTGGAGGAAAGGACGGGAGAAGCTACTGGTGTTATCTGATGTGAAGGAGGTATAAACAGCCCTGCATCTTCCTTACATTAAAAGTCAGTGTGCTTTTGTCTGTGTATGTTCATACCCGTGTCTATCATGTGTCTGTACTGTATATGTGTGTATCTGTGTCATGCGTCCGTACTATATACGTGCATATGTTTGTATTTGTGTCATGCGTCTGTACTGAATATGTGCATACGTATGTATCTATGTCACGCGTCTGTACTGTATATGCGGATAGTATGTGTATGTGTCTGTATATGTGCATGTGTGTATCTTTCATGTGTCTGTACTGCATATACAGTATGTGTGTATCTGTGCCATGTGTCTGTATTATTGTTGTGCATATGTGTGGATTTATGTCATGGGCTTATTTGTGTGTATGTGTGTGTGTGTGTGTGTAGTACTGTTGATATGTATATGTAATGTGCATGTGTGCTTATGTGTAAACTGCGCTCCTGACACACCTTCCGGTTCTGGGCTGTCCGCTCTCCGCTGTTGTCAGCGTGTTCCAATGACCACCGGTCAGCATAGACTCTATATACTGTCTGTGCTGACCATTTTTTTGTGGGAGCAGCATGTCAGTGGATGTGTGGAAAAACTGACGACTGTGGGGAGCGGACGAACCCGGAACCGTAAAATGCCGGCGGCGGAGGGGGAATCAAAAGTTTGCTATGGGCCCAGTCATTTCTAGTTACGCCCCTGACTGGGGGTTGACCTGGTACTAATTCCTATTGTACTGTGAGACCACAGCTCCATGGAAAACTTAATAATTGGTTGTGAAGCCACCAAATTGTCATCCACAACACTAAGATAACTAATGAGGTAACTAATGTGGATAAGGCAAGACTATATACACAGCCGTCCGAAAGAGCCGTAAATCACCTTTTAAATGTACGGGGCAGGAGATTGTTCAGGGTGCTGTACAGATCACACAGGGTCCCAGAAAAATACAGTGGACCTGGTGTCCATAGAGCAACTCATCCTGGCACAGGTACAGAGCCAGTGGCGGACATACTGCATGTGCGGACGATTCGGCTGCACAGAGACCCTGCGAGGGGCTTGCCGCCCCCTGAGTACCACGGCACTCCGTTGGGAACGTCTCCTTTAGGCATCCCTAGAAGCTGCGGCCGTGCAGCTTCAAGGGATGTCCCTGCAGTGTGATGTTCAGCCCGCCGCAGGGTGAGCGGGGCTGAACATAAGGAACAGAATAGAGCAGCAGCACCTGTCAGCGTCCTACTGTTCTATTCATTGTCACAGGCCGAGGGCACTTTGTGCTTTGCAGCCTACGAGATGCCGGGAGCTATTATTTCTGTGGGTGGGGGGCTGTAGACAACAGGGGGCCTTATTACTCTGAGTGGGGGGCAGAACATAGCAGGGGCGTTATCTCTATGGATGGGGGTTGTACACAGCATGGGGCATTATAATTATGGGAGGGGGCTGTACACAGGAAAGGGCATATTACTGTGGGAGGGAGGGGGACTGTACACAGGAGGGGGCATTATTACTGGGGGGGACAGCATACAGCAGGGGGGGCATTATTATTGTGGGGTGGGGTGGGGGTGGCTTGCGTCAGGAAGGAGCTGCTCATGTTCGTCCACTAGTGTGAGGAGGCAGATCCAAGAAATGACCACCACCTGTGTGAATGGGGCATCTCTACATACAACCAGCAGCAATAGCAGTATGGGAAAGAGCTTTTAAGACAGTAAGCCAATACAAACCATGCCCCCTGTCTGTGTGCTGTCATGCCTGCACTCCCTAATCAGCTACCCAAAAATACAGCACCCCAGCAGGGGGCATGGCTGCACTCCCTAATGTGTTAACACAAAAATACACCACCCGCAGCAGGGTGCATGGCTGCACTCCACAATGTGTTACCTCCAGGAGTGTGCATGCCTGCACTCTCCAATGGGTTACCAAGAAATAGACCCCGCTGGAGAGTGCATGCCTGCTTTTCCCAATCTGTTACTCAAAAATACACCACTCCCCAGTAGGGTACATGGCTGCACTCCCTTATGTGTTACCAAAAAAATACAATCCCCCAGCAGAATGCATGGCTGCACTCCTCAATGTGTTACCTAAAAATTCACCACCACCCCAAAGCAGGGGGCATGGCTGCACCCCCCAGTGTGTTAGCCAAAAATACGCTCCCCAGCAGGGTGCATGGCCACGCTCCCCAATGTTTTACCCCAAAATATACCCCCCAGCAGAGTGCATGGCTATACTCCCCAACGTGTTACCCAACAATACACCCCCATGCAAGGTGCATGGCTGTATTCTTATAAAGCACTTTTCTGTCTCCATTACCATGTTAGCATAGAGCAACAGTTGTTTACAGCTAACCAGCCAGGAAAGTTTTCCGTGATGATGTCATCAAGGCTGTAATGACATATATAGCCCCCAGACAGGAAAACAAGCAGTTAAGTTGCTGCCAGGCAGCCGACCCGGTGTAGCAGGCCAGATGAACGCCCGTCCAGATTATACCCGAGTATAAAATGGCCTAGGCCAGAGTGTACCCCGGGGTATAAAATAGCCTAGGCCAGAGTATACCCAGGGGTATAAAATAGCCTAGGCCAAACTATACCCCGCCAGGCCAGACTATACCCCGGGGTATAAAATGGCCTAGGCCAGAGTATACCCCGGGTATAAAATAGCCTAGACCAGAGTATACCCTGGGGTATAAAATAGCCTAGGCCAAACTATACCCGGTGTGTAAAATAGCCTAGGCCAAACTACACCCGGTGTGTAAATAGCCCTAGACCAAACTATACCCCAGGGTGTAACATAGCCTAGACCAGAGTATACCCATCCAGGCCAGAATTTATCCATCTAATGTCGAACCAGGCTCATTATACCCCGGGGGATAAACTCTATACCTGGGGGTGTAAAACAGCGAAGACCATGCTATATCTCTCCGGGCCATAATGTTATTACTTCACTGGTTTTCTCACCCATGGCCCAGGCCACAGTATACCCCAGGGCATATTTTTTTCATACCCAGGGGTGTAATATAGCCTAGGCTATACGATAAACCTGGAGACAGTCTAGCCCAGGCCACAATATACCCCGGTGTGAAAAACTTTATATTTGGGGTGTGTAAAACAAGGCCAGACTATATCCCTCAAAGTTATCATGTCACTGTTTTTTTCAGTTCTGACCCAGGCTACAGTATACCCCAGGGGATATATTCTATACCAGGGGTGTAATATAGCCTAGGCCAGAATATATCCCTCCAGGTCATAAGGTATCACTTCACTGTTTTTGTCACTTTATCTCTAATTTGTTGAAAAGTGCGCACATTTTTTTTTTTCTATCATACTCGGACACACAGCTGCTTCCTCTTGTTGAGAAATACAGTACAGTGCTTACATTGAACTGACAGTAGGTGGCGCTGTCCCATCACTGCATCATCTGAGGTTTTTATGGGCCGTGCCAAAATTGTACTGCTTGTTGCGCAAAAATCATCATTAGACGCAAGTGCCTTGATACATCTTGCAAAATTTATTGCACAATTTATGTGTTTTTTGCAGTCGGTTTTTTTTTCATCCTTTTTTTGCATACCGCCAACGCTGTGAGAAGTTACCTACTTACGCACTACAACTTCCAGCATACCTCCTTAAGCAAAAAGAGGTATGCTGGGGGTGAAGTGCACAGAGAGGTATTGCTGGGAGTAGTAGTGCTCAAGTAGTTATGCTGGGAGTGTAGTGCACAAGAAGGTATGCTGGGAGTTGTTGTGTCAGGTGGTTGCTGCTGCACAACTGCAACTCCCAGCATACCTCCTTGTGCACTTCAGCTCCCGGCATACCACCCTGTGCACTACAACTCCCAGAATACCTTCTTATATACTACAATTCCCAGCATACCTCCCTGTGCACAAAAAGGTAGGCTGGAGTTGTAGTGCAGAAGGAGGTATGCTGGGAATTGTAGTGCACAGGGAGGTATGCAAGGAGTTGTAGTGCACAAGGAGGTATGCTAGGAATTATAGTGCTAGGAATGTATACTGGGGGTTGTGCACAAGGAGCCCTGCTGGGAGGTAGAGGGGAGTAAAAAATGTCAAAAATAAATAAATAAAAAGAGAGAGAGAGAAAGAGAGAGAGAATAAAAGTGCTTTTAAAAATTATTTAAAAAATTCTAATAAAGGTTCTAATAATCCCCCCCTTTTTCCTTTTACAAAAAAAAAAGTTTAAAAAAAAGAAAATACATGTATTGGCATCACGCATGCCTAATGCCCAAGCTGTAAAATGTAACAAAAAAGTGATCAAAAAGTCACATAAATAAAAATGTGGTACATGTGGGCGTCATATCCGCAGTCTGGGTAGGGGGCATATATTTGTATTTTTAAAGCGTAACTGTCATTTATGGGTAATTTTTTCTGAAAACAATAATCCAGGTTTTAGGTGCCCAGACAGTCTACAAACAGCTGACCTTCATGTCTCTTCTTCCTGCTCACTCATCTCCCTCGGCCCCTCCCGCCTCTCTAGGAAATAATGGAGACAGCAGAGCCCGTCTTCACTTGCTTCTCTGCAATGAAGACGGATTTGCCTGATAATGCACAGACAAGAAGTGAGGGGAGGAGGCTTAGAAATTGCTTTTTGCGTCCAGAAAGAGGCTTTTTTGCCTAAGAAAACCTTTTACAGAGTTTCTTAAAATCGCTTATACTACTGATTTCTGCAAAACAATATATATATATATATATATATATATATATATATATATATATATATATATATCTCATTTGAAAAAGAAAGATTGAGTATATTATAGGTCAGGCTTACTGTGGCATTTTGATGGCTAAAAACCATGTGCCAGTTCCTTCCGGTGTCCAAACAGCCTCAGTGGGTACAGACTTGCTGTAATGTCATCCATGGGGCCATCTGAGGCCTCTGAGGCTACAATGACTCTACACTGGTTGTATTCTGCCATAGTTTTCTATCACATATACATATCCAAGTGTAGAGTCAGTCCTGGTGGGATCAGTCTCACCAATGAAGTTGTATTTGTCTCTCAAGAAAAACCAACAAGTTCTGAAGCAAAGTAAAGCCGCCATGATACTGATTGTAATACATATCTCTATAGCCCAATCATGGTATCACTCACTGATCACATGACCGTTGCCGTGCATGCGGCCAGGGCAGGTGTGATGTTATCTGTGACTGTTGCTAAGCGACAGAGAGAGCTGTCTGCTGGACCAAGGCAGAGCCGGAGAAACAAGGAGACCTCCATGGAGAGCCCAAACAGGCGACAGGCCAAGAAGAGGCACATCCTGGATTCTGCAGTGGAGGAGAAGAAGCCACCAATCAAGATCCAGAAGAAAGAAGAAAAGCAGGACGACCAGGCAGGCTCAGGTATACCGGTGTAAAGTAGAATTGTCTTAGTTTCCCCTAGCAACCAATCAGATTCCACCCTTCATTCCTCACAGATTCTTTGAAAAATTAATGGTGGAATCTGTTTGGTTGCTTGGGGCAACTAAGGCAATTCTACTTTACACCAGTCTGATAAATCTCCCCCTCATATATTTATATGCATGGGACATATGGAGGTTATCATGTACTCAGCACATTATGGCTATGTTCCCACTACGGGATCATAGCTGGGAATGCCGGCTTTCTCATAATATTGACAGCCGCAAATAATGAGCTGAGCTCCTGTCACTGTCCGATCGGGACCACCACAGTGTGACTGCTGGGGTTACGATCGTTCTGAGTGTTGGAAGTATCTTACCTTCCTCCCGGCAGTCAGATGGACGATCATTGCATAGAGTCTGCCACAGGCTGGCTCTATGCAATGATCACAGATAACACTTATCAATGCTATTCTATGGCATAGCAACAATAAGTATTAGATATGTAATGTAAAAATGTTTTATATTTTAAAAAAATTAATAAAAAGTACATAATATGTCCCATCTAAAAAAAAATGGGATATTAATAAAAACTAGAGATCAAGGCGCAAAAAAGGACACCCCATACAGCTCCATAGGTGAAAAAATAAAAGCGCTACAAGAGTCACAACAGGGCCAATTTAATCACACCTATTTGCAAAAAAGAAAAAAAAAATCTTGGGAGATTTATCAAACATGATGTAAAGTGAAACTGGCTCAGTTGCCCCTAGCAACCAGTCAGCTTCCACCTTTCATTCCTCACAGACTGTTTGGAAAACGAAAGGTGGAATCTGATTGGTTGCTAGGGCAACTGAGCCAGTTTCACTTTACACCATGTTTGATAAATCTCCCCCTTACTGTTAAAAAAAATAGCAAAACATTAGAAAAGCTAGAAACTGCATATCGCTGTATTCAGTCCGACCTACAGAATATAAATACCAAGTCAGTTTTACCAAAAAGTGCATTACATAAATGCAGAACCCCCACCCCCAACCCCCAGAAGAAAAAAAAATAATAATTTAAGGAATTGTATTTTTTCCCCAAATTTCACAGCATAAATAATATTTTGGTGGTGGCTCCATTAATTTTATGGTAGATTGAAAGACGCCATTACAAAGTACACTCATTTCTGGTTATATACATAGATATAAAAGTAAAAGAGTTAAAAAGACAAAAACACAAAAAAATGTAAAATTGTAACAGAGACACAGAGACGATTTCCTCCCTACTATCGATGGCATACCAGGTGGAGATTGAGAGCACCAACCCCTTTCAGCGAGCCCGCTTTCCTCCCTTTTCCTGAGGGTGGCGCACCAGGTAGAGATTGAGAGCAGCAGCCCCTTTCAGGGAGCTGATTTCCTCCCTTCTCCCATCGGTGGGGATTGAGAGCAGCAGCCCCTTTTCAAGGAGTCGCTTTCCTCCCTTCTCCCATCGGTGGGGATTGAGAGGAGCAGCACCTTTCAGGGAGCTGCTTTTCTCCCTTCTCCTATCGACGCTACACCAGGTGCGGATTGAGAGGTGCAGCTCCTTTCAGGGAGCCGCTCTTCTCCGGTGGAGATTGCGAGGAGCAGCCCCTTTCAGGGAGCCGCTTTCCTCCCTTCTCATATCGACGCGACACCAGGTGGGGATTGAGAGGAGCAGCCCCTTTTCAAGGAGTCGCTTTCCTCCCTTCTCCCATCGGTGGGGATTGAGAGGAGCAGCACCTTTCAGGGAGCTGCCTTTTCCTCCCTTCTCCTATCGACGCGACACCAGATGGGGATTGAGAGGAGAAGCCCCTTTTCAGGAAGCCGCTTTCCCTCCCTTCTCCCATCGGTGGGGATTGAGAGGAGCAGCACCTTTCAGGTAGCTGCTTTCCTCCATTCTCCTATCGACGCTACACCAGGTGCGGATTGAGAGGTGCAGCTCCCTTCAGGAAGCCGCTCTCCTCCGGTGGAGATTGCGAGGAGCAGCCCCTTTTAGGGAGCCGCTTTCCTCCCTTCTCATATCGACGCGACACCAGTTGGGGATTGAGAGGAGAAGCCCCTTTTCAGGTAGCCGCTTTCCTCCCTTCTCCCATCGGTGGGGATTGAGAGGAGCAGCACCTTTCAGGGAGCTGCTTTCCTCCCTTCTCCTATCGACGCTACACCAGGTGCGGATTGAGAGGTGCAGCTCCCTTCAGGAAGCCGCTCTCCTCCGGTGGAGATTGCGAGGAGCAGCCCCTTTTAGGGAGCCGCTTTCCTCCCTTCTCATAACGACGCGACACCAGATGGGGATTGAGAGGAGAAGCCCCTTTTCAGGAAGCCGCTTTCCTCCCTTCTCCCATCGGTGGGGATTGAGAGGAGCAGCACCTTTCAGGGAGCTGCTTTCCTCCCTTCTCCTATCGACGCTACACCAGGTGCGGATTGAGAGGTGCAGCTCCCTTCAGGGAGCCGCTCTCCTCCGGTGGAGATTGCGAGGAGCAGCCCCTTTAGGGAGCCGCTTTCCTCCCTTCTCATATCGACACGACACCAGTTGGGGTTGAGAGGACAAGCCCCTTTTCAGGAAGCCGCTTTCCTCACTTCTCCTATCGGTGGGGATTGAGAGGAGCAGCACCTTTCAGGGAGCCGATCTCTTCTCTTTTCTGCCATCGGTGGGGATTGAGAGGAGGCTCCCAAAAGGGGCTGCTCCTCTCAATCTCTACCTAGTGCGCCGCCCTTAGGAAAAGGAAGGCGAGTGGCTCTCCAAAAGGGGCTGAATCACCACCTGTTATGCCATCAATAGAAGGGGAAAAAAAGTGGCTCCCCGAAAGGAGCTGCTTTTCTCAATCTTCATCAGGTACGCCCCCCTTAGGAAAATAAAGGAAAATGGCTCCCCAAAAGGGGCTACTCCTCTCAATCACCTCCTGGTGTGCCTTCGATAAGAGAAAGGAGGAAAGTGGCTCCCATAAAGGGCCTGCTCCTCTCAATCTCTATCAAAGGCACACCAGGTGGAGATTCAGAGGAGCAGCCCCTTTTGGGGAGCCATTTTCCTTCCTTTGACTAAGAGCGGTGCACCAGGAGGACACTGAGAGAAGCAGCCCCTTTTGGGGAGCCACTTTACTTCATTTTCCCAAAAGATATCATAAAGCTTGGCCTGTGCCCCCAACACCCCATAAACTAAATTCTTTTTCCCTATAGTGACTACAAATAATACATTCTTTCACCCAATTTTGTTATACAATCACATGGGTGCAGTTTTTATCTATTATTTAATCCCACCTGCAGCACTTCTGCCCTCAGGTGGGTCCCTACACTAACACTGCATATGTATAACAGGATCCATTGGGTGGCATTGGGGAGCTTTATCACCAGCAATGTGCTTTTACATCATGCATCCTGTTAGAAATAGTCTTAGTGTAGGGACCCATCTGAATGAGGTCGCCTTGACGTGGCAGATGGGCTCGCACAATGTGATCAGATTGTGCGCTAAGAACCTCACACTGTATAGAGCCTAGATGACAAAGGTCCTAAAGGGTTAATAAAGCTAAAGTGCCGTGAACAAGCTGCAGTGTTCCACATTGTAATATACTGGGGACAGGGACGTAACTATCACAGTAGCAGCCACAGTGGCTGCTATGGGGCCCGGGGCATCAGGGGGCCCAGCAGGGCCACAATCAGGACAGCGTCAGAGAGATCACAGGGGCTGGTCCTGGACAGATTCCTGCACCTCCGGCCTCCCTGTATTGGATATGCTCGGCCACTAACTGTGTGCTCCTGCCTGTCATGCCGCCCACAGCCTTCCCACGGTAAGCTGGATAAGCACCCAGCTTACAGTATGGAGACAGTGATTCTGACAGACAAGAGAAGCAAGGCCCCCTCCCCTGCACCCCTGGGTCTATCCCCAACCTCCTGACTAGGAACTCGGGCTTCCTCCTCACTTTCTGATGTCGGAACTGTGGAGGAAAGGACGGGAGAAGCTACTGGTGTTATCTGATGTGAAGGAGGTATAAACAGCCCTGCATCTTCCTTACATTAAAAGTCAGTGTGCTTTTGTCTGTGTATGTTCATACCCGTGTCTATCATGTGTCTGTACTGTATATGTGTGTATCTGTGTCATGCGTCCGTACTATATACGTGCATGTGTGTGTATTTGTGTCATGCGTCTGTACTGAATATGTGCATACGTATGTATCTATGTCACGCGTCTGTACTGTATATGCGGATAGTATGTGTATGTGTCTGTATATGTGCATGTGTGTATCTTTCATGTGTCTGTACTGCATATATACGTATGTGTGTATCTGTGCCATGTGTCTGTATTATTGTTGTGCATATGTGTGGATTTATGTCATGGGCTTATTTGTGTGTATGAGTGTGTGTGTGTGTGTTAGTACTGTTGATATGTATATGCAATGTGCATGTGTGCTTATGTGTAAACTGCGCTCCTGACACACCTTCCGGTTCTGGGCTGTCCGCTCTCCGATGTTGTCAGCGTGTTCCAATGACCACCGGTCAGCATAGACTCTATATACTGTCTGTGCTGACCATTTTTTTGTGGGAGCAGCATGTCAGTGGATGTTGTGGAAAAACTGACGACTGTGGGGAGCGGACGACCCGGAACCGTAAAATGCGGCGGCGGAGGGGGAATCAAAAGTTTGCTATGGGGCCCAGTCATTTCCAGTTACGCCCCTGACTGGGGGTTGACCTGGTACTAATTCCTATTGTACTGTGAGACCACAGCTCCATGGAAAACTTAATAATTGGTTGTGAAGCCACCAAATTGTCATCCACAACACTAAGATAACTAATGAGGTAACTAATGTGGATAAGGCAAGACTATATACACAGCCGTCCGAAAGAGCTGTAAATCACCTTTTAAAATGTACGGGGCAGGAGATTGTTCAGGGTGCTGTACAGATCACACAGGGTCCCAGAAAAATACAGTGGACCTGGTGTCCATAGGAGCAACTCATCCTGGCACAGGTACAGAGCCAGTGGCGGACATACTGCATGTGCGGACGATTCGGCTGCACAGAGACCCTGTCAGGGGGCTTGCCGCCCCCTGAGTACCACGGCACTCCGTTGGGAACGTCTCCTTTAGGCATCCCTAGAAGCTGCGGCCGTGCAGCTTCAAGGGATGTCCCTGCAGTGTGATGTTCAGCCCGCCGCAGGGTGAGCGGGCTGAACATAAGGAACAGAATAGAGCAGCAGCACCTGTCAGCGTCCTACTGTTCTATTCATTGTCACAGGCCGTGGGCACTTTGTGTTTGCAGCCTACGAGATGCCGGGAGCTATTATTCTGTGGGTGGGGGGCTGTAGACAACAGGGGGCCTTATTACTCTGAGTTGGGGCAGAACATAGCAGGGGGGTTATCTCTATGGATGGGGGTTGTACACAGCATGGGGCATTATAATTATGGGAGGGGGCTGTACACAGGAAAGGGCATTATTACTGTGGGAGGGAGGGGGACTGTACACAGGAGGGGGCATTATTACTGGGGGGGACAGCATACAGCAGGGGGGGCATTATTATTGTGGGTGGGTGGGGGTGTGCACCAGGTGGGGCTGTGCGTCAGGAAGGAGCTGCTCATGTTCGTCCACTAGTGTGAGGAGGCAGATCCAAGAAATGACCACCACCTGTGTGAATGGGGCATCTCTACATACAACCAGCAGCAATAGCAGTATGGGCTTTTAAGACAGTAAGCCAATACAAACCATGCCCCCTGTCTGTGTGCTGTCATGCCTGCACTCCCTAATCAGCTACCCAAAAATACAGCACCCCCAGCAGGGGGCATGGCTGCACTCCCTAATGTGTTACACAAAAATACACCACCCGCAGCAGGGTGCATGGCTGCACTCCACAATGTGTTACCTCCAGGAGTGTGCATGCCTGCACTCTCCAATGGGTTACCAAGAAATAGACCCCGCTGGAGAGTGCATGCCTGCTTTTCCCAATCTGTTACTCAAAAATACACCACTCCCCAGTAGGGTACATGGCTGCACTCCCTTATGTGTTACCAAAAAAATACATCCCCCAGCAGAATGCATGGCTGCACTCCTCAATGTGTTACCTAAAAATTCACCACCACCCCAAAGCAGGGGGCATGGCTGCACCCCCCAGTGTGTTAGACAAAAATACGCTCCCCAGCAGGGTGCATGGCCACGCTCCCCAATGTTTTACCCAAAAATATACCCCCCAGCAGAGTGCATGGCTATACTCCCCAACGTGTTACCCAACAATAGACCCCAGCAAGGTGCATGGCTGTATTCTTATAAAGCACTTTTCTGTCTCCATTACCATGTTAGCATAGAGTAACAGTTGTTTACAGCTAACCAGCCAGGAAAGTTTTCCGTGATGATGTCATCAAGGCTGTAATGACATATATAGCCCCCAGACAGGAAAACAAGCAGTTAAGTTGCTGCCAGGCAGCCAACCCGGTGTAGCAGGCCAGATTAACGCCCGTCCAGATTATACCCGAGTATAAAATGGCCTAGGCCAGAGTGTACCCCGGGGTATAAAATAGCCTAGGCCAGAGTATACCCAGGGGTATAAAATAGCCTAGGCCAAACTATACCCCGCCAGGCCAGACTATACCCCGGGGTATAAAATGGCCTAGGCCAGAGTATACCCCGGGGTATAAAATAGCCTAGACCAGAGTATACCCTGGGGTATAAAATAGCCTAGGCCAAACTATACCCGGTGTGTAAAATAGCCTAGGCCAAACTACACCCGGTGTGTAAAATAGCCTAGACCAAACTATACCCCAGGGTGTAACATAGCCTAGACCAGAGTATACCCATCCAGGCCAGAATTTATCCATCTAATGTCGAACCAGGCTCATTATACCCCGGGGGATAAACTCTATACCTGGGGGTGTAAAACAGCGAAGACCATGCTATATCTCTCCGGGCCATAATGTTATTACTTCACTGGTTTTCTCACCCATGGCCCAGGCCACAGTATACCCCAGGGCATATTTTTTTCATACCCAGGGGTGTAATATAGCCTAGGCTATACGATAAACCTGGAGACAGTCTAGCCCAGGCCACAATATACCCCGGTGGAAAAACTTTATATTTGGGGGTGTAAAACAAGGCCAGACTATATCCCTCAAAGTTATCATGTCACTGTTTTTTTCAGTTCTGACCCAGGCTACAGTATACCCCAGGGGATATATTCTATACCAGGGGGTGTAATATAGCCTAGGCCAGAATATATCCCTCCAGGTCATAATGTTATCACTTCACTGTTTTTGTCACTTATCTCTAATTTGTTGAAAAGTGCGCACATTTTTTTTTTCTATCATACTCGGACACACAGCTGCTTCCTCTTGTTGAGAAATACAGTACAGTGCTTACATTGAACTGACAGTAGGTGGCGCTGTCCCATCACTGCATCATCTGAGGTTTTTATGGGCCGTGCAAAATTGTACTGTTGTTGCGCAAAAAATCATCATTAGACGCAAGTGCCTTGATACATCTTGCAAAATTTATTGCACAATTTATGTGTTTTTTGCAGTCGGTTTTTTTTCATCCTTTTTTTGCATACCGCCAACGCTGTGAGAAGTTACCTACTTACGCACTACAACTTCCAGCATACCTCCTTAAGCAAAAAGAGGTATGCTGGGGGTTGAAGTGCACAGAGAGGTATGCTGGGAGTAGTAGTGCTCAAGTAGTTATGCTGGGAGTTGTAGTGCACAAGAAGGTATGCTGGGAGTTGTTGTGTCAGGTGGTTGCTGCTGCACAACTGCAACTCCCAGCATACCTCCTTGTGCACTTCAGCTCCCGGCATACCACCCTGTGCACTACAACTCCCAGAATACCTTCTTATATACTACAACTCCCAGCATACCTCCCTGTGCACAAAAAGGTAGGCTGGGAGTTGTAGTGCAGAAGGAGGTATGCTGGGAATTGTAGTGCACAGGGAGGTATGCAAGGAGTTGTAGTGCACAAGGAGGTATGCTAGGAATTATAGTGCTAGGAATGTATACTGGGGGTTGTGCACAAGGAGCCCTGCTGGGAGGTAGAGGGGAGTTAAAAAATGTCAAAAAATAAATAAATAAAAAGAGAGAGAGAGAAAGAGAGAGAGAATAAAAGTGCTTTTAAAAATTATTTAAAAAATTCTAATAAAGGTTCTAATAATCCCCCCCTTTTTCCTTTTACAAAAAAAAAAGTTAAAAAAAAAAGAAAAATACATGTATTTGGCATCACTGCATGCCTAATTGCCCAAGCTGTAAAATGTAACAAAAAAGTGATCAAAAAGTCACATAAATAAAAATGTGGTACATGTGGGCGTCATATCCGCAGTCTGGGTAGGGGGCATATATTTGTATTTTTAAAGCGTAACTGTCATTTATGGGTAATTTTTCTGAAAACAATAATCCAGGGTTTTAGGTGCCCAGACAGTCTACAAACAGCTGACCTTCATGTCTCTTCTTCCTGCTCACTCATCTCCCTCGGCCCCTCCCGCCTCTCTAGGAAATAATGGAGACAGCAGAGCCCGTCTTCACTTGCTTCTCTGCAATGAAGACGGATTTGCCTGATAATGCACAGACAAGAAGTGAGGGGAGGAGGCTTAGAAATTGCTTTTTGCGTCCAGAAAGAGGCTTTTTTGCCTAAGAAAACCTTTTACAGAGTTTCTTAAAATCGCTTATACTACTGATTTCTGCAAAACAATATATATATATATCTCATTTGAAAAAGAAAGATTGAGTATATTATAGGTCAGGCTTACTGTGGCATTTGGATGGCTAAAAGCCATGTGCCAGTTCCTTCCGGTGTCCACACAGCCTCAGTGGGTACAGACTTGCTGTAATGTCATCCATGGGGCCATCTGAGGCTTCTGAGGCTACAATGACTCTACACTGGTTGTATTCTGCCATGGTTTTCTATCACATATACATATCCAAGTGTAGAGTCAGTCCTGGTGGGATCAGTCTCACCAATGAAGTTGTATTTTGTCTCTCAAGAAAAACCAACAAGTCCTGAAGCAAAGTGAAGCCGCCATGATACTGATTGTAATACATATCTCTATAGCCCAATCATGGTATCACTCACTGATCACATGACCGTTGCCGGGCATGCGGCCAGGGCAGGTGTGATGTTATCTGTGACTGTTGCTAAGCGACAGAGAGAGCTGTCTGCTGGACCAAGGCAGAGCCGGAGAAACAAGGAGACCTCCATGGAGAGCCCAAACAGGCGACAGGCCAAGAAGAGGCACATCCTGGATTCTGCAGTGGAGGAGAAGAAGCCACCAATCAAGATCCAGAAGAAAGAAGAAAAGCAGGACGACCAGGCAGGCTCAGGTATACCGGTGTAAAGTAGAATTGTCTTAGTTTCCCCTAGCAACCAATCAGATTCCACCAGGGGCGTAGCTAGGGGTTCAGCCTAGGGGGGGCGAGCAAGTCTGAGTGGGCCCCCAACCGATTATGTTACCCAAAGGGAACCTCACTTAACAACAATGCTTTCTAAATAATAAAGGGTATATTCTGCTCCATTACTCATAGTGAATTAAGATAAAGAGCAGTGTTAGAGGCTTCTACATTTACATATATAGACACATAAAATGAAAGAGGTTCTTCAGGATAAGAAAAACATGATTGCTCTCTTCTAGAAAAAAAAAAACACCACCCCTGTCTTTATCTTGTGTGTGTGTGTGTGTGTGTGTGTGGTATTGAAGCTCGGTTGCTTTCCACATGTTTCCACATGTCCAGCTCCCCCTGTTTCCACATGTCCAGCTCCCCCTGTTTCCACATGTCCAGCCCCCCCTGTTTCCACATGTCCAGCCCCCCCAGTTTTCCACATGTCCAGCTCCCCCTGTTTCCACATGTCCAGCTCCCCCAGTTTACACATGTCCAGCTCCCCCAGTTTCCACATGTCCAGCTCCCTCAGTTTCCACATGTCCAGCTCCCCCTGTTTTCACATGTCCAGCTCCCCCTGTTTCCACATGTCCAGCTCCCCCAGTTTCCACATGTCCAGCTCCCCCTGTTTCCACATGTCCAGCTCCCCCTGTTTCCACATGTCCAGCTCCCCCAGTTTTCCACATGTCCAGCTCCCCCAGTTTTCCACATGTCCAGCTCCCCAGTTTTCCACATGTCCAGCTCCCCCTGTTTCCACATGTCCAGCTCCCCCTGTTTCCACATGTCCAGCCCCCCAGTTTCCACATGTTCAGCTCCCCCCTTTTCCACATGTCCAGCTCCCCCAGTTTTCCACATGTCCAGCTCCCCCTGTTTCCACATGTCCAGCTCCCCCAGTTTTCCACATGTCCAGCTCCCCCTGTTTCCACATGTCCAGCTCCCCCTGTTTCCACATGTTCAGCTCCCCCCTTTTCCACATGTTCAGCACCCCCCCTTTTCCACATGTCCAGCACCCCCCCTTTTCCACATGTCCAGCACCCCACCCCCCTTTTCCACATGTCCAGCACCACCCCCCCTTTTCCACATGTCCAGCACACCTCTGTTTTCCACATGTCCAGCCTCACCCCGTTTTCCACATGTCCAGGTCGGCCTTCCCCTGTTCTGTGTGCAGCAGCAGCAGTCATAGGCGGCCGTCCGGCTCCTATGCTGTTCAGCAAGTGACTGACCTGGTGCGAGCGCGGGAGACGGAACCCAGAGGGACAGCGCCGCGCCGGAGGTGATTGACAGGTGGGCGGCGCACGTACCAGCAGTGGTGCGCTGAGGCCATACGCAACCTCAGTGCACCCGATCAGCTTAAGATGGCGGCGGCCGCGGCGGAGTGACATGGGGGGGCAGGGCCGGACTGGGACTGAAAATCAGCCCTGGCACTCACACCCCTCCAGCCCACATACCATAACACACTTAGGTCATGTTGTGTTGTATTTCAACTCATTTTTATTTACAGAAATGGTGCCAAGTCTATCCATCTCCTATCTATCTCCTATCTATCTATCTATCTATCTATCTATCTATCTATCTATCTATCCATCTCCTATCTATCTCCTATCTATCTATCTATCTATCTCCTATCTATCTATCTATCTATCTATCTATCTATCTATCTCCTATCTATCTATCTCCTATCTATCTATCTATCTATCTATCTATCTATCTATCTCCTATCTATCTCCTATCTATCTATCTATCTATCTCCTATCTATCTATCTATCTATCTATCTATCTATCTATCTCCTATCTATCTATCTATCTATCTATCTATCTATCTATCTATCTATCCATCTATCTATCTCCTATCTATCTATCTATTATCTATCTATCTATCTATCTATCTACTGTATCTATCTATCTCCTATCTATCTATCTATCTATCTATCTATTATGCAACAACAGGTTACAGCAGTGATAATATATATAAGTAGGGTCCTAGGGAAATTTGTAGGATATGTAAAATAATATTACACATTTCCTGTATAATGTTAGCACTGGTAAGACAATTTTCTATGCATGATAATACTGTATATCTCTAAATAGCTATTATAGTTACCAAAAAACACCAGTATACAGGAAGCGAATATCATCATTACTGTTACTGGCCAATCTATTATAAAGAGACTGATACTACCATTATTACAGTATACAAGTAACAGATAATACCTCAACACTATGGCCACTACCATCATTACAACAACATGACTAATACCACTATACTGTCACTGAATAAAATCCACTACACGAACACAAGTAATACCAATAAAAGGAGTATACACAGGACAAATAATACCATGACCACTGCCGTCATCACCATACAGTGACTGGATAATACTGCTGTACTGTCTATAAATAATATTCCCTTTATAGCACCAGTATATAAAATGCAATATTCTACCTCAGCATTGACTAGAGATGAAGTTCAGAGAATTTGGGTTCATGTGAACCTGAACTTACTGTAAGGTCACTCATCTCTAGCAGTGACCAAATAGAGGTAGAGATCCAGCTATACAAAGGATCTACAGACCTTAAAGGGGCAGTCCACCAAAAAATAATTTCTTTCAAATCAACTGGTGCCATGAAGTGCCAGAGATTTGTAATTCACTTCTATTAAAAAATCTTAAGTCTTCCAGTACTTATCAGCTGCTGTGTGTCCAGCACGAAGTGGTGTTTTCTTTCCTGTCTGACAAAGTGCTCTCTGTTGCCTCCTCTGTCCATGTCAGGAAATGTCCAGAGCAGCAGCAAATCCCCATAGAAAACATCTCCTGCTCTCCAGACTGGAAATAATACAACTTCCTGTTGGGCATACAGCAGCTGATAAGTACTGGAAGGCTTGAGATTTTTTAATAGAAGTAACTAACAAATCTCTGGCACTTCATGCAGCAGTTGATTTGAAAGAAAAATTTTGGGTGAACTACCCCTTTAAGAGTGTGTTCACACATAAAGGATATGCACCAGATTTGATGCTGCAGATAGCTTTGTTACTCAATGACGGAAAAAATGTGTTCATCCGCACCTTCATAAAATTCAATGGCTTTATTCAACGTCACAAAACATAAAATAACAGGTGATTTAAAAGACACGCCGACGCGTTGCAGGGTGAGAACCCCTTAATCATCCCCATGATTAAGGGGTTCTCACCCTGCAACGCGTCGGCGTGTCTTTTAAATCACCTGTTATTTTATGTTTTGTGACGTTGAATAAAGCCATTGAATTTTATGAAGCTGCGGATGAACACATTTTTTCTTATCATGGATGATTCGGGCTGCGGTCTCCAATATTAGTACCCGCGAGCTTCCACATCACGGAGATCCACACATCAGGTGAAGCAAGACTGAGTGGGTGAGCTGACAACTCTTTTCCTGTTCTATCGGTGCGATGAGGAGCCCCTTCAGGGAGCTGCTTCCTCCTCTCCTATCGACGCTACACCAGGTGATTGAGATGCAGCTCATTGAAGCAGCTCTCCTCCGGTGGAGATTTCAGGAGCCGTTTTCCTCCTTTCTCATAAGTGACGGATTGGATTGAGCAGCTTTCCCTTTTTTCCTCCCTTTTCATCTGGCTCACCATCGGATGAGAGGTGCAGCTCCCTTCAGGAAGCCGCTCTCCTCCGGTGGAGATTGCGAGGAGCAGCCCCTTTTAGGAGCCGCTTCTCCCTTCTCCTAACCGAGACCAGATGGGGATTGAGAGGAGAAGCCCTTTTCAGGAAGCCGCTTTCCCCCCTTCTCCCAGGAGAAGGAGCAGGCCCCGCTTTGTCCCTCCCCATCGGTGGGGATTATAGAGCAGCACCAGGTGCAGCTGCCCTTCTGCAGCTCCACATTTGAGAGGTGCAGCCCCCTTAGGGAGCCGCTTCCCCTGTGGAGCGCCCGGAGCATCCCCCTTTCATAGGACGCGACACCAGTATAGAGGACACCCTTTTTTCCTCACTTCTCCTATCGGTGGGGATTGAGAGGAGGCACCTTTGGAGCCGATCCCTCTTTTCTGCCATCGGTGGGGGATGAGAGGAGGCTCCCCAAAAGGGGCTGCTCCTCTCAATCTCTACCTAGTGCGCCGCCCTTAGGAAAAGGAAGGCGAGTGGCTCTCCAAAAGGGGCTGAATCACCACCTGTTATGCCATCAATAGAAGGGGAAAAAAAGTGGCTCCCCGAAAGGGGCTGCTTTTCTCAATCTTCATCAGGTACGCCCCCCTTAGGAAAATAAAGGAAAATGGCTCCCCAAAAGGGGCTACTCCTCTCAATCACCTCCTGGTGTGCCTTCGATAAGAGAAAGGAGGAAAGTGGCTCCCATAAAGGGCCTGCTCCTCTCAATCTCTATCAAAGGCACACCAGGTGGAGATTCAGAGGAGCAGCCCCTTTTGGGGAGCCATTTTCCTTCCTTTGACTAAGAGCGGTGCACCAGGAGGACACTGAGAGAAGCAGCCCCTTTTGGGGAGCCACTTTACTTCATTTTCCCAAAAGATATCATAAAGCTTGGCCTGTGCCCCCAACACCCCATAAACTAAATTCTTTTTCCCTATAGTGACTACAAATAATACATTCTTTCACCCAATTTTGTTATACAATCACATGGGTGCAGTTTTTATCTATTATTTAATCCCACCTGCAGCACTTCTGCCCTCAGGTGGGTCCCTACACTAACACTGCATATGTATAACAGGATCCATTGGGTGGCATTGGGGAGCTTTATCACCAGCAATGTGCTTTTACATCATGCATCCTGTTAGAAATAGTCTTAGTGTAGGGACCCATCTGAATGAGGTCGCCTTGACGTGGCAGATGGGCTCGCACAATGTGATCAGATTGTGCGCTAAGAACCTCACACTGTATAGAGCCTAGATGACAAAGGTCCTAAAGGGTTAATAAAGCTAAAGTGCCGTGAACAAGCTGCAGTGTTCCACATTGTAATATACTGGGGACAGGGACGTAACTATCACAGTAGCAGCCACAGTGGCTGCTATGGGGCCCGGGGCATCAGGGGGCCCAGCAGGGCCACAATCAGGACAGCGTCAGAGAGATCACAGGGGCTGGTCCTGGACAGATTCCTGCACCTCCGGCCTCCCTGTATTGGATATGCTCGGCCACTAACTGTGTGCTCCTGCCTGTCATGCCGCCCACAGCCTTCCCACGGTAAGCTGGATAAGCACCCAGCTTACAGTATGGAGACAGTGATTCTGACAGACAAGAGAAGCAAGGCCCCCTCCCCTGCACCCCTGGGTCTATCCCCAACCTCCTGACTAGGAGCTCGGGCTTCCTCCTCACTTTCTGATGTCGGAACTGTGGAGGAAAGGACGGGAGAAGCTACTGGTGTTATCTGATGTGAAGGAGGTATAAACAGCCCTGCATCTTCCTTACATTAAAAGTCAGTGTGCTTTTGTCTGTGTATGTTCATACCCGTGTCTATCATGTGTCTGTACTGTATATGTGTGTATCTGTGTCATGCGTCCGTACTATATACGTGCATGTGTGTGTATTTGTGTCATGCGTCTGTACTGAATATGTGCATATGTATGTATCTATGTCACGCGTCTGTACTGTATATGCGGATAGTATGTGTATGTGTCTGTATATGTGCATGTGTGTATCTTTCATGTGTCTGTACTGCATATATAGGTATGTGTGTATCTGTGCCATGTGTCTGCATTATTGTTGTGCATATGTGTGGATTTATGTCATGGGCTTATTTGTGTGTATGAGTGTGTGTGTGTGTGTTAGTACTGTTGATATGTATATGTAATGTGCATGTGTGTTTATGTGTAAACTGCGCTCCTGACACACCTTCCGGTTCTGGGCTGTCCGCTCTCCGCTGTTGTCAGCGTTTTCCAATGACCACCGGTCAGCATAGACTCTATATACTGTCTGTGCTGACCATTTTTTTGTGGAGCAGCATGTCAGTGGATGTTGTGGAAAAACTGACGACTGTGGGGAGCGGACGACCCGGAACCGTAAAATGCGGCGGCGGAGGGGGAATCAAAAGTTTGCTATGGGGCCCAGTCATTTCTAGTTACGCCCCTGACTGGGGGTTGACCTGGTACTAATTCCTATTGTACTGTGAGACCACAGCTCCATGGAAAACTTAATAATTGGTTGTGAAGCCACCAAATTGTCATCCACAACACTAAGATAACTAATAGGTAACTAATGTGGATAAGGCAAGACTATATAACACAGCCGTCCGAAAGAGCTGTAAATCACCTTTTAAAATGTACGGGGCAGGAGATTTGTCAGGGTGCTGTACAGATCACACAGGGTCCCAGAAAAATTACAGTGGACCTGGTGTCCATAGGAGCAACTCATCCTGGCACAGGTACAGAGCCAGTGGCGACATACTGCATGTGCGGACGATTCGGCTGCACAGAGACCCTGTCAGGGGGGCTTGCCGCCCACCTGAGTACCACGGCACTCCGTTGGGAACGTCTCCTTTAGGCATCCCTAGAAGCTGCGCCGTGCAGCTTCAAGGGATGTCCCTGCAGTGTGATGTTCAGGCCCGCCGCAGGGTGAGCGGGCTGAACATAAGGAACAGAATAGAGCAGCAGCACTGTCAGCGTCCTACTGTTCTATTCATTGTCACAGGCCGTGGGCACTTTGTGTTTGCAGCCTACGAGATGCCGGGAGCTATTATTTCTGTGGGTGGGGGGCTGTAGACAACAGGGGGCCTTATTACTCTGAGTGGGGGGCAGAAAATAGCAGGGGCGTTATCTCTATGGATGGGGGTTGTACACAGCATGGGGCATTATAATTATGGGAGGGGGGCTGTACACAGGAAAGGGCATTATTACTGTGGGAGGGAGGGGGACTGTACACAGGAGGGGGCATTATTACTGGGGGGGACAGCATACAGCAGGGGGGGGCATTATTATTGTGGGTGGGTGGGGGTGTGCACCAGGTGGGGCTGTGCGTCAGGAAGGAGCTGCTCATGTTCGTCCACTAGTGTGAGGAGGCAGATCCAAGAAATGACCACCACCTGTGTGAATGGGGCATCTCTACATACAACCAGCAGCAATAGCAGTATGGGCTTTTAAGACAGTAAGCCAATACAAACCATGCCCCCTGTCTGTGTGCTGTCATGCCTGCACTCCCTAATCAGCTACCCAAAATACAGCACCCCCAGCAGGGGGCATGGCTGCACTCCCTAATGTGTTACACAAAATACACCACCCGCAGCAGGGTGCATGGCTGCACTCCACAATGTGTTACCTCCAGGAGTGTGCATGCCTGCACTCTCCCAATGGGTTACCAAGAAATAGACCCCGCTGGAGAGTGCATGGCCTGCTTTTCCCAATCTGTTACTCAAAAATACACCACTCCCCAGTAGGGTACATGGCTGCACTCCCTTATGTGTTACCAAAAAAATACATCCCCCAGCAGAATGCATGGCTGCACTCCTCAATGTGTTACCTAAAAATTCACCACCACCCCAAAGCAGGGGGCATGGCTGCACCCCCAGTGTGTTAGCCAAAAATACGCTCCCCAGCAGGGTGCATGGCCACGCTCCCAATGTTTTACCCAAAAATATACCCCCCAGCAGAGTGCATGGCTATACTCCCCAACGTGTTACCCAACAATAGACCCCCAGCAAGGTGCATGGCTGTATTCTTATAAAGCACTTTTCTGTCTCCATTACCATGTTAGCATAGAGTAACAGTTGTTTACAGCTAACCAGCCAGGAAAGTTTTCCGTGATGATGTCATCAAGGCTGTAATGACATATATAGCCCCCAGACAGGAAAACAAGCAGTTAAGTTGCTGCCAGGCAGCCAACCCGGTGTAGCAGGCCAGATTAACGCCCGTCCAGATTATACCCGAGTATAAAATGGCCTAGGCCAGAGTGTACCCCGGGGTATAAAATAGCCTAGGCCAGAGTATACCCAGGGGTATAAAATAGCCTAGGCCAAACTATACCCCGCCAGGCCAGACTATACCCCGGGGTATAAAATGGCCTAGGCCAGAGTATACCCCGGGGTATAAAATAGCCTAGACCAGAGTATACCCTGGGGTATAAAATAGCCTAGGCCAAACTATACCCGGTGTGTAAAATAGCCTAGGCCAAACTACACCCGGTGTGTAAAATAGCCTAGACCAAACTATACCCCAGGGTGTAACATAGCCTAGACCAGAGTATACCCATCCAGGCCAGAATTTATCCATCTAATGTCGAACCAGGCTCATTATACCCCGGGGATAAACTCTATACCTGGGGGTGTAAAAACAGCGAAGACCATGCTATATCTCTCCGGGCCATAATGTTATTACTTCACTGGTTTTCTCAACCATGGCCCAGGCCACAGTATACCCCAGGGCATATTTTTTCATACCCAGGGGTGTAATATAGCCTAGGCTATACGATAAACCTCGAGACAGTCTAGCCCAGGCCACAATATACCCCGGTGGAAAAACTTTATATTTGGGGGTGTAAAACAAGGCCAGACTATATCCCTCAAAGTTATCATGTCACTGTTTTTTTCAGTTCTGACCCAGGCTACAGTATACCCCAGGGGATATATTCTATACCAGGGGGTGTAATATAGCCTAGGCCAGAATATATCCCTCCAGGTCATAATGTTATCACTTCACTGTTTTTGTCACTTTATCTCTAATTTGTTGAAAAGTGCGCACATTTTTTTTTTTCTATCATACTCGGACACACAGCTGCTTCCTCTTGTTGAGAAATACAGTACAGTGCTTACATTGAACTGACAGTAGGTGGCGCTGTCCCATCACTGCATCATCTGAGGTTTTTATGGGCCGTGCAAAATTGTACTGTTGTTGCGCAAAAATCATCATTAGACGCAAGTGCCTTGATACATCTTGCAAAATTTATTGCACAATTTATGTGTTTTTTGCAGTCGGTTTTTTTCATCCTTTTTTTGCATACCGCCAACGCTGTGAGAAGTTACCTACTTACGCACTACAACTTCCAGCATACCTCCTTAAGCAAAAAGAGGTATGCTGGGGGTTGAAGTGCACAGAGAGGTATGCTGGGAGTAGTAGTGCTCAAGTAGTTATGCTGGGAGTTGTAGTGCACAAGAAGGTATGCTGGGAGTTGTTGTGTCAGGTGGTTGCTGCTGCACAACTGCAACTCCCAGCATACCTCCTTGTGCACTTCAGCTCCCGGCATACCACCCTGTGCACTACAACTCCCAGAATACCTTCTTATATACTACAACTCCCAGCATACCTCCCTGTGCACAAAAAGGTAGGCTGGGAGTTGTAGTGCAGAAGGAGGTATGCTGGGAATTGTAGTGCACAGGGAGGTATGCAAGGAGTTGTAGTGCACAAGGAGGTATGCTAGGAATTATAGTGCTAGGAATGTATACTGGGGGTTGTGCACAAGGAGCCCTGCTGAGGTAGAGGGGAGTTAAAAAATGTCAAAAAATAAATAAATAAAAAGAGAGAGAGAGAAAGAGAGAGAGAATAAAAGTGCTTTTAAAAATTATTTAAAAAATTCTAATAAAGGTTCTAATAATCCCCCCCTTTTTCCTTTTACAAAAAAAAAAAGTTAAAAAAAAAGAAAAATACATGTATTTGGCATCACTGCATGCCTAATTGCCCAAGCTGTAAAATGTAACAAAAAAGTGATCAAAAAGTCACATAAATAAAAATGTGGTACATGTGGGCGTCATATCCGCAGTCTGGGTAGGGGGCATATATTTGTATTTTTAAAGCGTAACTGTCATTTATGGGTAATTTTTCTGAAAACAATAATCCAGGGTTTTAGGTGCCCAGACAGTCTACAAACAGCTGACCTTCATGTCTCTTCTTCCTGCTCACTCATCTCCCTCGGCCCCTCCCGCCTCTCTAGGAAATAATGGAGACAGCAGAGCCCGTCTTCACTTGCTTCTCTGCAATGAAGACGGATTTGCCTGATAATGCACAGACAAGAAGTGAGGGGAGGAGGCTTAGAAATTGCTTTTTGCGTCCAGAAAGAGGCTTTTTTGCCTAAGAAAACCTTTTACAGAGTTTCTTAAAATCGCTTATACTACTGATTTCTGCAAAACAATATATATATATATATATATATATATATATATATATATATATATATATATATATCTCATTTGAAAAAGAAAGATTGAGTATATTATAGGTCAGGCTTACTGTGGCATTTTGATGGCTAAAAACCATGTGCCAGTTCCTTCCGGTGTCCAAACAGCCTCAGTGGGTACAGACTTGCTGTAATGTCATCCATGGGGCCATCTGAGGCCTCTGAGGCTACAATGACTCTACACTGGTTGTATTCTGCCATGGTTTTCTATCACATATACATATCCAAGTGTAGAGTCAGTCCTGGTGGGATCAGTCTCACCAATGAAGTTGTATTTTGTCTCTCAAGAAAAACCAACAAGTTCTGAAGCAAAGTAAAGCCGCCATGATACTGATTGTAATACATATCTCTATAGCCCAATCATGGTATCACTCACTGATCACATGACCGTTGCCGTGCATGCGGCCAGGGCAGGTGTGATGTTATCTGTGACTGTTGCTAAGCGACAGAGAGAGCTGTCTGCTGGACCAAGGCAGAGCCGGAGAAACAAGGAGACCTCCATGGAGAGCCCAAACAGGCGACAGGCCAAGAAGAGGCACATCCTGGATTCTGCAGTGGAGGAGAAGAAGCCACCAATCAAGATCCAGAAGAAAGAAGAAAAGCAGGACGACCAGGCAGGCTCAGGTATACCGGTGTAAAGTAGAATTGTCTTAGTTTCCCCTAGCAACCAATCAGATTCCACCCTTCATTCCTCACAGATTCTTTGAAAAATGAAAGGTGGAATCTGATTGGTTGCTAGGGGCAACTAAGGCAATTCTACTTTACACCAGTCTGATAAATCTCCCCCTCATATATTTATATGCATGGGACATATGGAGGTTATCATGTACTCAGCACATTATGGCTATGTTCCCACTACGGGATCATAGCTGGGAATGCCGGCTTTCTCATAATATTGACAGCCGCAAATAATGAGCTGAGCTCCTGTCACTGTCCGATCGGGACCACCACAGTGTGACTGCTGGGGTTACGATCGTTCTGAGTGTTGGAAGTATCTTACCTTCCTCCCGGCAGTCAGATGGACGATCATTGCATAGAGTCTGCCACAGGCTGGCTCTATGCAATGATCACAGATAACACTTATCAATGCTATTCTATGGCATAGCAACAATAAGTATTAGATATGTAATGTAAAAATGTTTTATATTTTAAAAAAATTAATAAAAAGTACATAATATGTCCCATCTAAAAAAAATGGGATATTAATAAAAACTAGAGATCAAGGCGCAAAAAAGGACACCCCATACAGTTCCATAGGTGAAAAAATAAAAGCGCTACAAGAGTCACAACAGGGCCAATTTAATCACACCTATTTGCAAAAAGAAAAAAAAAATCTTGGGAGATTTATCAAACATGATGTAAAGTGAAACTGGCTCAGTTGCCCCTAGCAACCAGTCAGCTTCCACCTTTCATTCCTCACAGACTGTTTGGAAAACGAAAGGTGGAATCTGATTGGTTGCTAGGGGCAACTGAGCCAGTTTCACTTTACACCATGTTTGATAAATCTCCCCCTTACTGTTAAAAAAAATAGCAAAACATTAGAAAAGCTAGAAACTGCATATCGCTGTATTCAGTCCGACCTACAGAATATAAATACCAAGTCAGTTTTACCAAAAAGTGCATTACATAAATGCAGAACCCCCACCCCCAACCCCCAGAAGAAAAAAAAATAATAATTTAAGGAATTGTATTTTTTCCCCAAATTTCACAGCATAAATAATATTTTGGTGGTGGCTCCATTAATTTTATGGTAGATTGAAAGACGCCATTACAAAGTACACTCATTTCTGGTTATATACATAGATATAAAAGTAAAAGAGTTAAAAAGACAAAAACACAAAAAAATGTAAAATTGTAACAGAGACACAGAGACGATTTCCTCCCTACTATCGATGGCATACCAGGTGGAGATTGAGAGCACCAACCCCTTTCAGCGAGCCGCTTTCCTCCCTTTTCCTGAGGGTGGCGCACCAGGTAGAGATTGAGAGCAGCAGCCCCTTTCAGGGAGCTGATTTCCTCCCTTCTCCCATCGGTGGGGATTGAGAGCAGCAGCCCCTTTTCAAGGAGTCGCTTTCCTCCCTTCTCCCATCGGTGGGGATTGAGAGGAGCAGCACCTTTCAGGGAGCTGCTTTTCTCCCTTCTCCTATCGACGCTACACCAGGTGCGGATTGAGAGGTGCAGCTCCTTTCAGGGAGCCGCTCTTCTCCGGTGGAGATTGCGAGGAGCAGCCCCTTTCAGGGAGCCGCTTTCCTCCCTTCTCATATCGACGCGACACCAGGTGGGGATTGAGAGGAGCAGCCCCTTTTCAAGGAGTCGCTTTCCTCCCTTCTCCCATCGGTGGGGATTGAGAGGAGCAGCACCTTTCAGGGAGCCGCTTTCCTCCCTTCTCCTATCGACGCGACACCAGATGGGGATTGAGAGGAGAAGCCCCTTTTCAGGAAGCCGCTTTCCTCCCTTCTCCCATCGGTGGGGATTGAGAGGAGCAGCACCTTTCAGGGAGCTGCTTTCCTCCCTTCTCCTATCGACGCTACACCAGGTGCGGATTGAGAGGTGCAGCTCCCTTCAGGAAGCCGCTCTCCTCCGGTGGAGATTGCGAGGAGCAGCCCCTTTTAGGGAGCCGCTTTCCTCCCTTCTCATATCGACGCGACACCAGTTGGGGATTGAGAGGAGAAGCCCCTTTTCAGGAAGCCGCTTTCCTCCCTTCTCCCATCGGTGGGGATTGAGAGGAGCAGCACCTTTCAGGGAGCTGCTTTCCTCCCTTCTCCTATCGACGCTACACCAGGTGCGGATTGAGAGGTGCAGCTCCCTTCAGGAAGCCGCTCTCCTCCGGTGGAGATTGCGAGGAGCAGCCCCTTTTAGGGAGCCGCTTTCCTCCCTTCTCATATCGACGCGACACCAGATGGGGATTGAGAGGAGAAGCCCCTTTTCAGGAAGCCGCTTTCCTCCCTTCTCCCATCGGTGGGGATTGAGAGGAGCAGCACCTTTCAGGGAGCTGCTTTCCTCCCTTCTCCTATCGACGCTACACCAGGTGCGGATTGAGAGGTGCAGCTCCCTTCAGGGAGCCGCTCTCCTCCGGTGGAGATTGCGAGGAGCAGCCCCTTTTAGGGAGCCGCTTTCCTCCCTTCTCATATCGACGCGACACCAGTTGGGGTTGAGAGGACAAGCCCCTTTTCAGGAAGCCGCTTTCCTCACTTCTCCTATCGGTGGGGATTGAGAGGAGCAGCACCTTTCAGGGAGCCGATCTCTTCTCTTTTCTGCCATCGGTGGGGATTGAGAGGAGGCTCCCCAAAAGGGGCTGCTCCTCTCAATCTCTACCTAGTGCGCCGCCCTTAGGAAAAGGAAGGCGAGTGGCTCTCCAAAAGGGGCTGAATCACCACCTGTTATGCCATCAATAGAAGGGGAAAAAAAGTGGCTCCCCGAAAGGAGCTGCTTTTCTCAATCTTCATCAGGTACGCCCCCCTTAGGAAAATAAAGGAAAATGGCTCCCCAAAAGGGGCTACTCCTCTCAATCACCTCCTGGTGTGCCTTCGATAAGAGAAAGGAGGAAAGTGGCTCCCATAAAGGGCCTGCTCCTCTCAATCTCTATCAAAGGCACACCAGGTGGAGATTCAGAGGAGCAGCCCCTTTTGGGGAGCCATTTTCCTTCCTTTGACTAAGAGCGGTGCACCAGGAGGACACTGAGAGAAGCAGCCCCTTTTGGGGAGCCACTTTACTTCATTTTCCCAAAAGATATCATAAAGCTTGGCCTGTGCCCCCAACACCCCATAAACTAAATTCTTTTTCCCTATAGTGACTACAAATAATACATTCTTTCACCCAATTTTGTTATACAATCACATGGGTGCAGTTTTTATCTATTATTTAATCCCACCTGCAGCACTTCTGCCCTCAGGTGGGTCCCTACACTAACACTGCATATGTATAACAGGATCCATTGGGTGGCATTGGGGAGCTTTATCACCAGCAATGTGCTTTTACATCATGCATCCTGTTAGAAATAGTCTTAGTGTAGGGACCCATCTGAATGAGGTCGCCTTGACGTGGCAGATGGGCTCGCACAATGTGATCAGATTGTGCGCTAAGAACCTCACACTGTATAGAGCCTAGATGACAAAGGTCCTAAAGGGTTAATAAAGCTAAAGTGCCGTGAACAAGCTGCAGTGTTCCACATTGTAATATACTGGGGACAGGGACGTAACTATCACAGTAGCAGCCACAGTGGCTGCTATGGGGCCCGGGGCATCAGGGGGCCCAGCAGGGCCACAATCAGGACAGCGTCAGAGAGATCACAGGGGCTGGTCCTGGACAGATTCCTGCACCTCCGGCCTCCCTGTATTGGATATGCTCGGCCACTAACTGTGTGCTCCTGCCTGTCATGCCGCCCACAGCCTTCCCACGGTAAGCTGGATAAGCACCCAGCTTACAGTATGGAGACAGTGATTCTGACAGACAAGAGAAGCAAGGCCCCCTCCCCTGCACCCCTGGGTCTATCCCCAACCTCCTGACTAGGAACTCGGGCTTCCTCCTCACTTTCTGATGTCGGAACTGTGGAGGAAAGGACGGGAGAAGCTACTGGTGTTATCTGATGTGAAGGAGGTATAAACAGCCCTGCATCTTCCTTACATTAAAAGTCAGTGTGCTTTTGTCTGTGTATGTTCATACCCGTGTCTATCATGTGTCTGTACTGTATATGTGTGTATCTGTGTCATGCGTCCGTACTATATACGTGCATGTGTGTGTATTTGTGTCATGCGTCTGTACTGAATATGTGCATACGTATGTATCTATGTCACGCGTCTGTACTGTATATGCGGATAGTATGTGTATGTGTCTGTATATGTGCATGTGTGTATCTTTCATGTGTCTGTACTGCATATATACGTATGTGTGTATCTGTGCCATGTGTCTGTATTATTGTTGTGCATATGTGTGGATTTATGTCATGGGCTTATTTGTGTGTATGAGTGTGTGTGTGTGTGTTAGTACTGTTGATATGTATATGCAATGTGCATGTGTGCTTATGTGTAAACTGCGCTCCTGACACACCTTCCGGTTCTGGGCTGTCCGCTCTCCGCTGTTGTCAGCGTGTTCCAATGACCACCGGTCAGCATAGACTCTATATACTGTCTGTGCTGACCATTTTTTTGTGGGAGCAGCATGTCAGTGGATGTTGTGGAAAAACTGACGACTGTGGGGAGCGGACGACCCGGAACCGTAAAATGCGGCGGCGGAGGGGGAATCAAAAGTTTGCTATGGGGCCCAGTCATTTCCAGTTACGCCCCTGACTGGGGGTTGACCTGGTACTAATTCCTATTGTACTGTGAGACCACAGCTCCATGGAAAACTTAATAATTGGTTGTGAAGCCACCAAATTGTCATCCACAACACTAAGATAACTAATGAGGTAACTAATGTGGATAAGGCAAGACTATATACACAGCCGTCCGAAAGAGCTGTAAATCACCTTTTAAAATGTACGGGGCAGGAGATTGTTCAGGGTGCTGTACAGATCACACAGGGTCCCAGAAAAATACAGTGGACCTGGTGTCCATAGGAGCAACTCATCCTGGCACAGGTACAGAGCCAGTGGCGGACATACTGCATGTGCGGACGATTCGGCTGCACAGAGACCCTGTCAGGGGGCTTGCCGCCCCCTGAGTACCACGGCACTCCGTTGGGAACGTCTCCTTTAGGCATCCCTAGAAGCTGCGGCCGTGCAGCTTCAAGGGATGTCCCTGCAGTGTGATGTTCAGCCCGCCGCAGGGTGAGCGGGCCTGAACATAAGGAACAGAATAGAGCAGCAGCACCTGTCAGCGTCCTACTGTTCTATTCATTGTCACAGGCCGTGGGCACTTTGTGTTTGCAGCCTACGAGATGCCGGGAGCTATTATTTCTGTGGGTGGGGGGCTGTAGACAACAGGGGGCCTTATTACTCTGAGTGGGGGGCAGAACATAGCAGGGGCGTTATCTCTATGGATGGGGGTTGTACACAGCATGGGGCATTATAATTATGGGAGGGGGCTGTACACAGGAAAGGGCATTATTACTGTGGGAGGGAGGGGGACTGTACACAGGAGGGGGCATTATTACTGGGGGGGACAGCATACAGCAGGGGGGGCATTATTATTGTGGGTGGGTGGGGGTGTGCACTAGGTGGGGCTGTGCGTCAGGAAGGAGCTGCTCATGTTCGTCCACTAGTGTGAGGAGGCAGATCCAAGAAATGACCACCACCTGTGTGAATGGGGCATCTCTACATACAACCAGCAGCAATAGCAGTATGGGCTTTTAAGACAGTAAGCCAATACAAACCATGCCCCCTGTCTGTGTGCTGTCATGCCTGCACTCCCTAATGAGCTACCCAAAAATACAGCACCCCCAGCAGGGGGCATGGCTGCACTCCCTAATGTGTTACACAAAAATACACCACCCGCAGCAGGGTGCATGGCTGCACTCCACAATGTGTTACCTCCAGGAGTGTGCATGCCTGCACTCTCCAATGGGTTACCAAGAAATAGACCCCGCTGGAGAGTGCATGCCTGCTTTTCCCAATCTGTTACTCAAAAATACACCACTCCCCAGTAGGGTACATGGCTGCACTCCCTTATGTGTTACCAAAAAAATACATCCCCCAGCAGAATGCATGGCTGCACTCCTCAATGTGTTACCTAAAAATTCACCACCACCCCAAAGCAGGGGGCATGGCTGCACCCCCCAGTGTGTTAGCCAAAAATACGCTCCCCAGCAGGGTGCATGGCCACGCTCCCCAATGTTTTACCCAAAAATATACCCCCCAGCAGAGTGCATGGCTATACTCCCCAACGTGTTACCCAACAATAGACCCCCAGCAAGGTGCATGGCTGTATTCTTATAAAGCACTTTTCTGTCTCCATTACCATGTTAGCATAGAGTAACAGTTGTTTACAGCTAACCAGCCAGGAAAGTTTTCCGTGATGATGTCATCAAGGCTGTAATGACATATATAGCCCCCAGACAGGAAAACAAGCAGTTAAGTTGCTGCCAGGCAGCCAACCCGGTGTAGCAGGCCAGATTAACGCCCGTCCAGATTATACCCGAGTATAAAATGGCCTAGGCCAGAGTGTACCCCGGGGTATAAAATAGCCTAGGCCAGAGTATACCCAGGGGTATAAAATAGCCTAGGCCAAACTATACCCCGCCAGGCCAGACTATACCCCGGGGTATAAAATGGCCTAGGCCAGAGTATACCCCGGGGTATAAAATAGCCTAGACCAGAGTATACCCTGGGGTATAAAATAGCCTAGGCCAAACTATACCCGGTGTGTAAAATAGCCTAGGCCAAACTACACCCGGTGTGTAAAATAGCCTAGACCAAACTATACCCCAGGGTGTAACATAGCCTAGACCAGAGTATACCCATCCAGGCCAGAATTTATCCATCTAATGTCGAACCAGGCTCATTATACCCCGGGGGATAAACTCTATACCTGGGGGTGTAAAACAGCGAAGACCATGCTATATCTCTCCGGGCCATAATGTTATTACTTCACTGGTTTTCTCACCCATGGCCCAGGCCACAGTATACCCCAGGGCATATTTTTTTCATACCCAGGGGTGTAATATAGCCTAGGCTATACGATAAACCTGGAGACAGTCTAGCCCAGGCCACAATATACCCCGGTGGAAAAACTTTATATTTGGGGGTGTAAAACAAGGCCAGACTATATCCCTCAAAGTTATCATGTCACTGTTTTTTTCAGTTCTGACCCAGGCTACAGTATACCCCAGGGGATATATTCTATACCAGGGGGTGTAATATAGCCTAGGCCAGAATATATCCCTCCAGGTCATAATGTTATCACTTCACTGTTTTTGTCACTTTATCTCTAATTTGTTGAAAAGTGCGCACATTTTTTTTTTCTATCATACTCGGACACACAGCTGCTTCCTCTTGTTGAGAAATACAGTACAGTGCTTACATTGAACTGACAGTAGGTGGCGCTGTCCCATCACTGCATCATCTGAGGTTTTTATGGGCCGTGCAAAATTGTACTGTTGTTGCGCAAAAATCATCATTAGACGCAAGTGCCTTGATACATCTTGCAAAATTTATTGCACAATTTATGTGTTTTTTGCAGTCCGTTTTTTTTCAACCTTTTTTTGCATACGCTGTGAGAAGTTACCTACTTACGCACTACAACTTCCAGCATACCTCCTTAAGCAAAAAGAGGTATGCTGGGGGTTGAAGTGCACAGAGAGGTATGCTGGGAGTAGTAGTGCTTAAGTAGTTATGCTGGGAGTTGTAGTGCACAAGGAGGTACGCTGGGAGTTGTTGTGTCAGGTGGTTGCTGCTGCACAACTGCAACTCCCAGCATACCTCCTTGTGCACTTTAGCTCCCGGCATACCACCCTGTGCACTACAACTCCCAGCATACCTTCTTATATACTACAACTCCCAGCATACCTCCCTGTGCACAAAAAGGTAGGCTGGGAGTTGTAGTGCAGAAGGAGGTATGCTGGGAATTGTAGTGCACAGGGAGGTATGCAAGGAGTTGTAGTGCACAAGGAGGTATGCTAGGAATTATAGTGCTAGGAATGTATACTGGGGGTTGTGCACAAGGAGCCCTGCCGGGAGGTAGAGGGGAGTTAAAAAATGTCAAAAAATAAATAAATAAAAAGAGAGAGAGAGAGAGAAAGAGAGAGAGAGAGAGAGAATAAAAGTGCTTTTAAAAATTATTTTAAAAATTCTAATAAAGGTTCGAATAATCCCCCCCTTTTTCCTTTTACAAAAAAAAAAGTTAAAAAAAAGAAAAATACATGTATTTGGCATCACTGCATGCCTGATTGCCCAAGCTGTAAAATGTAACAAAAAAGTGATCAAAAAGTCACATAAATAAAAATGTGGTACATGGGGGCGTCATATCCGCAGTCTGGGTAGGGGGCATATATTTGTATTTTTAAAGCGTAACTGTGATTTCAGGGTAATTTTTCTGAAAACAATAATCCAGGGTTTTAGGTGCCCAGACAGTCTACAAACAGCTGACCTTCATGTCTCTTCTTCCTGCTCACTCATCTCCCTCGGCCCCTCCCGCCTCTCTAGGAAATAATGGAGACAGCAGAGCCCGTCTTCACTTGCTTCTCTGTAATGAAGACGGATTTGCCTGATAATGCACAGACAAGAAGTGAGGGGAGGAGGCTTAGAAATTGCTTTTTGAGTCCAGAAAGAGGCTTTTTTGCCTAAGAAAACCTTTTACAGATTTTCTTAAAATCGCTTATACTACTGATTTCTGCAAAACAATATATATATATATATATATATATATATATATATATATATATAATCTCATTTGAAAAAGAAAGATTGAGTATATTATAGGTCAGGCTTACTGTGGCATTTAGATGGCTAAAAGCCATGTGCCAGTTCCTTCCGGTGTCCAAACAGCCTCAGTGGGTACAGACTTGCTGTAATGTCATCCATGGGGCCATCTGAGGCCTCTGAGGCTACAATGACTCTACACTGGTTGTATTCTGCCATGGTTTTCTATCACATATACATATCCAAGTGTAGAGTCAGTCCTGGTGGGATCAGTCTCACCAATGAAGTTGTATTTTGTCTCTCAAGAAAAACCAACAAGTCCTGAAGCAAAGTGAAGCCGCCATGATACTGATTGTAATACATCTCTATAGCCCAATCATGGTATCACTCACTGATCACATGACCGTTGCCGGGCATGCGGCCAGGGCAGGTGTGATGTTATCTGTGACTGTTGCTAAGCGACAGAGAGAGCTGTCTGCTGGACCAAGGCAGAGCCGGAGAAACAAGGAGACCTCCATGGAGAGCCCAAACAGGCGACAGGCCAAGAAGAGGCACATCCTGGATTCTGCAGTGGAGGAGAAGAAGCCACCAATCAAGATCCAGAAGAAAGAAGAAAAGCAGGACGACCAGGCAGGCTCAGGTATACCGGTGTAAAGTAGAATTGTTTTAGTTTCCCCTAGCAACCAATCAGATTCCACCCTTCATTCCTCACAGATTCTTTGAAAAATGAAAGGTGGAATCTGATTGGTTGTGATAAGGTTACACTTTGATGTTGATCTGATTCTATGGAGCCAGATCCTCCCAGGATGGATGGTTCCCAATTGATGATTAGAGCTAGTAACCTGCAGTATTACCAGCTCGTTACTTATAGATCACAGACACAGATAAGACAATGTATCAGGATTATAAGCCTGGGTATAATGGCTAAACTTTATTATGGTCATCACATTTTATAGACAGATAAAATATAAGGTGTTAACAAATGGTAATAAGGCATAGATGAGGCGGTGCTAGTGATTTAGTTATTCATTATTATTAATCAAAAAGGTTAGAACAATACATTCTGTGCAATGATACTTTCACATTATTCCCACTGTAACAGACAGGCAACTTTCCTCCAAAAATGTCCTTGAACGCTGATAAACATGTCTCTGAGTGAAATAGTTCTTGAGACAAAACATTCTTTCTAGTGTCCATATCAGAAGTTTTTCCAAGGTAAGAAATTGTCCAACTATATGTTAACCCTATCATGGACTCTCTAATGTGCTGGAACTTCGAAGCAAGAGGCCTATATATATATATATATATATATATATATATATATATACATATATATAAAGTCATACAGGTACGCTGCAAGCAGGTAAGATCATCCCTGACCTTATCAGTCCCCCGTTTGACATCCGTGAAGCTTGGACTGGGATCACTGGAGTTGGTGAATAGCCAGATGGTTCCTCAGATGCTCTCCCAAGCCGGCGAGTGTTGCTCGAGGGGCCACATCTTCTCCATAGGGTGAACCCATCCTCCAAGTACTAGTCTAGCATCCAACCTCCAGAAATGTCCAGGCGACACAGATTTCAAGAGAACCGGAAAAGGAAGGGAAAACACAGTTAGTTATTCTTATCTAAGAATTGATCTTCTCCTCTTTCGAGGTTTTATACGAAAGAAAATGCACAGAAACATTTTTATTAACAAATAAATCAGAAGTATGCATAAGAGCACTTGAAAGAGACCTTGGATGATTCCCATTAGCCAACCTCCTATTCCCTTGAACCAATTGGCGGGATTTAAGAATGAAAAGGTATCTCCCCACCACTTATCTTTATTGACATCATTGTCTCTTTCATACTTATTTCTCAGGAGTTGAACATCTTTTAATTTTGCCGTTACCTGTATAACACCTTCAGGATCAATATAATGACAGCAAGTAGGTCCAATAATCTGACACATTCCCCCTTGAGCTGCTGTTAGATAGTCCAATACAACAGAATGTTGGTTAGTCACCACTAAGAGCTGATTCTGCACAGGTACTGTAGTATTCAATATCTCTAGGATTTCCCATATCTGGTCATCTAGATAATCTGTGGATTCTACTAATTTATCCCACATTTGCATAATCATGGGATAAAGAAAAATAGAACTGAAAATCTTATTCAGCACCCCCATTTGGACTACGTGAGGCCTACCTGATGCTCTGACAGGGTTGTCTGCAGCTCTCTTATACATCATATGTTTAGGTATGCTCCGTGTGTCAAGCTGTTCATGTGGCAATAAGAAAGTGGCTGGTGTTAGTCTCACTAAGGTACATGTGCCTCGTACCCCTACTGGTAACCATTTGTATGCTTTGTTTCCGCATGCCCAATACATGCTTCCAGGTAAATCCCAGAGGGCTGAGTGTTGTAACACTAGACGGTGTGCTAGATCAATGAATACTGACACATTACTTAACATACACCAGTGAGGTAGCTGTCCTAATGGGCTACAATACCCTGCATCAGGATTTCCACATGTGGCAGTTCCAGGTAAGTATGCCGACAAGTTATTACATTGTAAATTACCTGGTACTCGTTGACATGTATTACTATTACCGGATACAAAGAAGTTACTATACTTCCAGGAAGCATTGTGTATGTGTCTTTCCAACATTACAGGTTTAAAAACATCTAAACTAAATGAAGTAGTGTTAAAGCTGATCTGTATACCCTCATGAGGGATTTCTCCTAGATCTGTCAAACCTGTTTTGTTTCTGGGAACCCATGCATTACCTTTGAAGAAAAGATATTGGAGATGTTCCACATTACCACTTAGGTTCCCTTGCCACCATGGGAAGTCTGTCCATCCTGCTATAGGAATACCTACTGTAGTGTTCCATAGTTTACTGTTACGTGTTTTATTGTCTGCTAGGGTATCAGCACACTTAGACCATCCAAATATCTCCTCAAATGTCACTGGTACTGCTAGAAAAGGTAAACTGGTAGAGGTTACTGGTGAGTGTGTGCAAATCCAACAGTGTTTGATGTCATGGTTATCAGCACTCATTCTGTGTACCATAGTAATATGATGGGTCACAAACCTATTCTCTACCGGGAAACTTTCTTGTAAGCCTGTCCAGGCTTCGTGAAAAGGTATGGAACTCATGAATAAAAGTAGCAACATCATGATGTTATACTCAGATTTCAACCTTTCTTACAATGTGATGCATGAACCCAGTTGGGTTTTCCTTCCAACTTAACAGATGTCGATGTTGTCAACAGAACCTGGAATGGACCCTCAAAACGGGGTTCTAATGCTTTTCGTGAGTGTTTCTTTACATACACATAATCTCCAGGTTGCAAGGAGTGCGTACTGTCATCTGCATCAGGGTCTGGAATAGAATTGAAGACAAGTTTATGTACAACATCAATTCTCTTTCTCAGATTTTGGACATAGGAGGTAAGATTGTCACATTGTAATTGGAGAGTCTGAGGGAAGTACAACCCTAGCCTTGGGACAGATCCAAAGAGAATCTCAAAAGGTGAGAGCTTCTCTTTTCCCCTAGGGGTGTACCTTATTGAAAACAAAGCCAAAGGTAGACATTCAGGCCATGGTTTCCCTGTCTCCTGCATTGCTTTTTGGATTTTTAACTTTATGGTCCCATTTGTTCTTTCTACCTTTCCAGATGACTGGGGGTGGTAGGGAGTATGAAATGCTTGTGATACTCCCAACATCTGCATGACATTTTGCATTATTTCACCTGTGAAATGTGTACCCCTGTCTGATTCAATGACTTCAGGGATACCAAAACGAGGTATTAGTTCAGAGACCAGTCGTTTAGCTGTGGCCCTGCTTGTGGCGGCGGCTAGTGGGTAAGCTTCAACCCAGCCAGAAAAGAGGTCCACACATACGAGTACATACTCGTATCTACCTGAGCGAGGTAGTTGTATGTAATCTATCTGCACTCTCTGGAATGGATAGAGAGGCCGAGGTGCATGCTTAGGAGGAGTTTTCACTATATGTCCAGGATTGTGCTCTAAGCATGTGGTACAGGAAGCACAGTACCTGGCAGCTGCTACTGAGAAGCCAGGTGCTATCCATTGCTTGTCAACCAACTGCACCATAGAGTTCTTACTGAGGTGGGTTGGCAAATGGCTTAGTGTCATCATCATGGGGAAGAGGGTTCTTGGAAGACAGACTTTGTCATCCGTCCCCCATACGCCATTCCTCTCAGTGGCTCCTCTTCCCTCCCACATTTCCTTTTCCTCCTTGGAGGCCTGCTGCTGAAAGGTTGTTAGAGTGTCTAGGGTGGGTGTTGGAGCCACTGCTGCGAGGACTGGTAACCCCGCTTCCCTAGATTTCCTAGCTGCAGCTTTTGCAGCTGTGTCTGCTGCTTCATTTCCCTTTGCCTCTGGTGTGGTAGCTTTGGTATGAGCTGCCACCTTTATGACCCCTACCTGTAGAGGTAGCTGTAAGGCCTGAAACAGCTGCTTAATCAAGTTTGCATTCTTTATTGGGGTCCCAGCAGCCGTAAGAAAGCCTCTTGCTTTCCATATTGGGCCAAAATCATGTGCCACTCCATAGGCATAAGCGGAATCTGTGTAGATATTACCACTCATGTCCTGGCCTAGTTTAAGAGCTTCAATGAGTGCCTTCAACTCAGCTTCCTGAGCTGACATTTGAGAGGGGAGTGGTTCTGCCTTCATGATCTCATGGTGTGTGACCACAGCATATCCGGTATAGAACCGTCCATCCTCCCCTATACTGCGTGAGCCATCCACAAAGTATTCAAAATCAGGGTTTGATATGGGGGTATCTTGGACTGAAGGTATCCCCATTGTTTCCTGCTCCATTAACTGGAAGCAATCATGGTCCATGGCCATAGAGGGATCAAATCTCAGAATGCCCTCATCACGCACCTCCTCATCTCCCCTCTCTGAGTCCTTTAACTCGAGGGGAAGAAGAGTGGCAGGGTTCAGAGTAGTACAACGGGCAAACGTGATGGAATCTGGTAACAGAAGGGCACATTGTAGTCGAAGTTGACGCGCCATTGAGATGTGTTTAGGGCGTACTTGTGACAAGATGGCATATATGTCATGAGGAGTGTACACTGTAAGTGGATTGTCCAGCACTATTTCTGAGCTTTTGTCCACCAGTAGCGACACAGCAGTAACTGCTCTCACACAGGAGGGAGCTCCTAGTGCCACTGGATCAAGTTTTGCAGAGTAGTAAGCAACTGGACGTGGTTTACGTCCATGGAGCTGGGTGAGGACTCCAGTGGCATGGCCTTGTAGTTCTGCCACATACAAAGCAAATGGTTTGTCATACTGTGGGAGTCCTAGTGCCGGTGCACTCACTATCTGTTGTTTCAATGCTGTGAAACAGTCAATAGCCTCTGGTGTAAGAGAAAATGGTTCTGTCTTTAAGCAGTCAAACAGAGGCTGCATTTGGATGCTGGCATGTTTTAACCATTGCCTGCAGTATGAGACAAGCCCTAAGAAGGTTCGGAGTTGTTTAATGGTTCTAGGGACTTGAATGGTTTGTACGGTAGTTTTTCTGTCCTCTGTGAGATGTCGAGCACCCGCTGTGATACAGTGCCCTAGAAAAACAACCTTCTTTTGACAGAACTGAAGCTTATCCTTGCTAGCTTTACAGCCGTTGTCTGCAAGGAAAGTAAGGAGTGACAGACTTGCTTCTATACACACTTGTTCAGAGGGGCAACAGAGAAGCAAATCATCAACATATTGGAGCAATACAACCGTAGGACATGGTGGTTTCCATGTTTCAAGAACGGATTGTAAGGCAGCAGTATACAAGGTGGGCGAGTGGACCATACCTTGAGGTAGTCTGGTCCAGGCATACTGCTTCGTTTTGAAGGTGAACGAGAATAAATAAACGCTCTCTGGTGCCAAAGGCACAGAGTAGTACGCGTTTGTAAGATCCACAACTGTGAACACCTGAGCAGTAGCAGGTATTTGTGCCAGTAAGGTATGGGGGTTTGGTACAACTGGGGTAAGAGGTTCAAGAATCGAATTCACTGCTCTGAGATCGTGAACCATTCTATAATTCACTTGTGCAGTTTTGTCAGAGGGCTTTTTCTTTACTGGAAAGAGTGGAGTATTTACAGGTGACTGTATCTCTACCAGTGCCCCTGAGTTTAGATAATTCTGCACTTGCAACCCAATAGCATGTTCTTGAGCTGCACTTAAGGGGTACTGTTTCAATCTTGGCAGGTGTGCTCCAGGCTTTACCTGTAGCGCTACTGCACTTACTGGTAACAGGCCAATATCAGTTTTTCCTGTGGCCCAAAGTGTGTTCGGAACACAAGTCAGGAGGTCTGGGATGTCTGTTTTACTGGATGGAGTCATAGCCTCCAAG
>NW_027208515.1:0-56095 GCF_027789765.1 Dendropsophus ebraccatus | reverse complement strand
CCCCTAAATGTCAAGGTCAGTCAAAGAGTTAATGTATAAGTTCTATATTACAAAAGAAGCCAACCAAGCAGAGATACACAAATATCACTTTGTATCATTTAAACTCTTGTTTAATTAGGAAATATTCTTAAAAACAATTAATAAGCATTATCATTAGAGCTGAAAAAAGTAAGCAAGAACTATATATATATATCTATATATATAGATATATATATATATATATATATATATATATATTTCAAGGAAGCATTTCTAATTTCTAGAACTCTATACTTGAAATGTACATCTTGAAGGAAATCCTAATAAGGGAGAGATGTCAAATCTAAAACCCCTTTTATTTTAAATGACTCGAGTGTCCAAGAAATAATGGACTTTTTTTTTTCTTTTTTCTTTTTTAACCAATGTCATGTAAAATACAAAAAGAGATTGTTCTTAATCTTTATGGGATATACAATATATATATTCTTTTCTGAAATACTGCACATTAAAATATATTCATGGTATAAAAGCTAAAAGCAACATTTAGGTTATTTTAAAGTGCAAAGGCACTTTAACTCAAGAAAGTGACGCCCAGTGGCTGCAGTAGGTAATTGATTTGTAACAGAAACAGGTTATTTACATAAGGAAAAAAAAAGAAGTTCAGTTCAGTGAGAGCTTGGAAATCTTCTAGCTTAAAACATTAGATTGAAGACTTACTTTCATATTAAACAGAAATAGACCCCTCCAAAAAAACAAACAAATGAATCAAGGTAATAAAAAACAAACAAACATTCATTTAAAGGAAAGCGATTCTAGAAGTATAATGTAGAAATAATTTAAAGAAAAAGAAAGAAGATACATTGTCCCAATGCCAATGGTTATACAATGTACCTGTACCTGTGTAGCTTAAAAGGCATACCGTGTATGCACAATTGCTTCTGACATTCCATATAAACAACAAGCATGAAGCAATGTTTTTTTTGTTTTTTGTCCCCCCCCCCTCCAGAAATGTTGCCTACAGCTGACTTATTGCAGTTTGCTTTTCCAAAACCTCAAGGTAATCTGGCTCCGATTGCATTTTTCCTTGAAAGAGAAGATGCTCCGGTTTAGATTGTTCTGCAAAGTATTTTCTGGGGGTGCCATATAAAACAGTTTTATTTATCCTGTCTTGGTCTGGCGCCTCGTTTCATATGCAGGCATGAGCTGCCTTTTAGGCAAGGTGCAAAAGTTATAATGAACTACCCCTCCACGGTGCAATTCCTTTACCCTCTCTGTAATATTCTGGTACAAAAGTTCTGGCTCTGCTGTAGCAGAGGACTTTTCCAGCAGTTCAGTTGTGCTTATTGTGTATGCAGATGGGTCCTCCTTTTTGTGGTCCAGTTTGCTGTAACTAAACTCTTGTAGGTTTCTGTAGTAAGCAACAGGGTCTCCTTCTTTTTGCATGTAAATAGGGTTCTGGCACATTTGCCCAACAGGTGGTGGGATGTAATTGTACACATGGGCCTCAGTTTTATCATTGGAATTGGTGTTGTATGACCCATACTGCAGTTGAAAAGAGTTGATATCTAGATTGTTTGCACTGCTGCTTGGGACACTCTGTACCCCTTTTCGTCTTTTTAACACAAAAACAAACAGGCCTGCCCCAAAGCACACAGAAAGAATGAAAACCACTAGTAATCCCAAAATGAGCACTGACAGAGGAACCTCAGTGTGCAGTTCTGGATAAGGACTTGGTGATATACCGGAAGGATGGGGTGTGTAGGTTTTGTGATTGAAAGATAGTACGGTTGCATCCGCTAAATGTGGGTTCTCTGGACATATTGCCTCTTTTGACACAATCCTTAGATGTTCTCCAGCATGTTTAAGCGGTGACTCACAGGTTACTTCCTGAACAACCACAGTGGAGCTCGATTGCTCAATCCAGTTTTTCAAACCTAAAATATCACATGTGCAATCCCAAGGGTTTTCCTGGAGATCTATCTGTATGAAGGCAGTGAGCTGATCAAGAACTCCCTTTACAGGCAGATATGAGAAATGGTTGTTCCTTAGATTTAATCTGGTCAGGGCAGAGTACCACCAAACACATTATCAGGCAGTGATCTCAGTAAATTGTTGTTCAGAAACAAGAGCTGTAAGTTGCTGAGGGCATCGAACGTACGTGGAAAAATGTCTTTATTACATTGTACTCTAAATAAAGATATTGCAAACTGTACAAGCCTTCAAACATGGATGGGTATATATTTCAAGGTAATTGCCATTGAGATAAAGTCTACGTAAGCTTGTCAGATTTGAAAAAGGCACCTTCTTGTATGACTGCAATTCGATTGTTTCCCAAGTGTAACAAGTCCAGGGAATAAAATTCGAGAAGATCAGTCTTATAAACAATTTGTAGATAGTTACCTGTCAGATACATCTTTCTCGGATTGCTGGCTTAGGCTGAAGATCAGAAATGTTGCTAATTTTTCTCTCTTGACAATTGCAGTTAAGCCACTGTCAGAGGTCTGAGACGTGCAAACACAACTTTCTGGACAGCTTAGAGGAACTGGAGACTTAGTCTGGTACACCATGATAGGCCCAAAATCTGCCTATCTTTGGATACTGTAACTCTAGGAGTGGGTCGGTTCCGGGTCTTGGGTGGTCGGCTGGCTTTTGGAGCTCTGGTTGGCTCACTGCAGTGTTAAATGTTGGAGGCATCCGTTGTATGCGAGTATCTGGAAACGGTGCAGATCTCTGATTTGTATCACTTGCACTTTCCTAGGACACAGATCTTTGCCTAGTGAGCTGTGTAACATCTTTTCCATGCAGTCTAAAAGGAGTCTCACAAACAATCTCACCACAATACAGTGATGGTATCAAGCCATGCTTTCAGGGGAATCAAATCACAGGTACAATTCCTAAGGGTTCTCCTCTAGTTGAATCTCCATAATCCCTCCAATGTGCTCAAGGACACCAGCAAAGGGCAGCATTTTGAGTCTATTGCCTCTTAGATCCAAATGAGTTAAAAGTACAAAGCGAAATACGTTGTTTGGGAGCGATAACAGGAGATTGTCATTGAGAATCAAGACTTTTAATTTATTCAGCTTGCTGAAAGCACCAGCTTCGATAACACTGATGAAATTGTAATCTGCTTGCAGATATTCGAGACTCTCGAGGCCCTGGAAAGTTTCCTCTCTTAACACTTCTAATTTGTTATTATTGAGATGTAATCTTTTCAGTGTCTTAAGCCCATTGAAAGCACCAGTTCTGATTTCCTGAAGCTCATTGTTACCCCAAATGTAAAGTCACTGCATTCGAGTAATTGACAAACTCATTTGGGTATAGCCTGCTCAGTAAGTTGCCATTAAGGAAAAGCTGATAGATTCTTGACTGGGGAGGCAGCAGCAGGCTGACACTGGTGAACCCTTTATTCTCACAATTGATATTTAGCACATTCTCCTTCTCCTCACACAGAACAGCGGATCTTGCATATATCTTTGGCAGTTTTACGACTCTCGGTCTTTAAGATTGCAGTCACTGACATAACACTCAGCAACAAAATGCTGTTCAGCATCTTTATATTCCACAGATCCAAGATCTGGTGCCTATTGTAAAACCTTTAAAGGAAATGAGAAAGAAAAAAAGAAAAAAAAAAAATTGTATCACACATTAAAGGCAACAAACAAATGTCAAAGTGCAAAAAGGACTATCCAAATAACTCTCTCTGGAGCTGCCTAATGAACTGAATGCCCCCCACTTTCTCTCTTCCCAGACTGATCCCACAGCTTCCTAGTGATTCCCAGTATATTCTCGGAAAACGTGGAGAAATATTAACTGTGTACTCACACATCAGGAAAGCATGAGGCTTTTCTTCCTTGCAAGTCCTTTGCAGGTTTTGCATATCAAAGCATGCAGTTCCAGCTAAGCTCATTTGTCCCTATCCATGATCTCGGGGGAAATGTGGGTAGAAGTTCTCTGAGTGGGAGTCTGCCGTGACTGGGAGTAGTTGCTGCCGTGGCCGCCTTCCTTCTCTGCTTCCTATGAGTGGGTTTCTGTAGAGGCTTCTGCTCTGCAGGCTCCCTCGGACCGAGAGAGGATGACGTCACGCTCTGGAAATTTGTTGCTGGGGGAGCACTGCAAACACGTTATGCCTGTCTATTGTGTTCTCTTGTAAAGCTCAAATGTGATCCGTCCCTTTCATTATACGAAAGGGAGTGTAAAACTCATTGTGATCCTTGGATGCTGTCTGTCTGAGAAGGACAGTATCCTCTCAGCCCCCTCCCATCTTCTAAATACTCCTGATCATCAGTTTAGGCTGCACTATATAGAGGACAATGCTGTAAGTTTATTTTTTTCTCTCTCTCTCTCTCTCTCTATATATATATATATATATATCTTCTTATGCACAGATGCATAGAGAACGGTTGCTGCTGTATTAAGTGTGTCACCTGTTCTGGCATGTCTGGTATGTACATCTGTGCAGCATATGCATTGAGAAGCTTTGATATGGGGAGCGCTATGCATGTCTGTATTAATTACTGTGCATGTGTGACCTACCGAAACTAATGTACATAGGAGATGATTGCATTTAACTGCTTGTATATTGACTGCTGACTTAAAATGTTTGCCGTACTCCGTGCAGTCAGATATGGAATATCGGTGCTGTCAGATATTATGTAAAAAAAAAAAAAAAGAGCATTGATGCCATCCGGGAATTTTTATATGTCATGTCTATTTATCTGTGGTGACAAATGAGTTAAAATATCTCTGAATTCCCAGACCCCAACGCTTGGATCTGGGTGTCCAAGTGACCTTTGGCAACTAGTAATGAGAAGGGGCAGGGAAGAAGACAAGAATTGATGGACAGCTTTTCATCCTCAAACATGATTTTGCCCTCTAATGGGACTACTGGGAGGAATTGCGAGTTAGGTCCCATAGTCTAGATGTAATTATGTGTAGACCGTATAACATCATCATCTGTGTGTTGGACTGTAGAGTATTTGGATCATTATTATAGCAATTACTCTCTGTGGTGTCAGTGGTGCTTCTATTAACCGATATGTGGCTAGAAGCTCATTAACTTCAGTTAGTGAAGACTCATAAAACCTTCCCTTGTTGTAAGCCTATTGTGCTTTAACACCCAGTAACCCTTTGCATCCTAACGCTCCTTGATTGTCAGTGCAGAAATTCCCAGTAACCCTCTGGTTTCTATAGAGCACTTGCAGAAAGCTGTTTAGCTTGCAGGAGATTCACTGACCTTGCAGGAATGGAGAAGAGCTCAGTCTAAATATCTAAGACGTTATTATTGCAATTGACTGCATAGGGAGAAAATGGGTTAGCCGAGGTTAACTTTGTGATAAAAAGAAAAAAAAAAAGAAATGTATATTGACATACAGTAAGTGCTGGCCTTATATATCAGCATAACAGAAGGGTGAAAGCTCCAAACATGAAGAATAAGAGGATATTTTCTGAGATTGTCCTGGTGGGCATGAAAGAAAGCATTATTTATCAAGAAAGAGGAAGAATGCAGGTTTTCTTGATGTTGGCGCCAATGCACAAACCCTTGCTGCATTAATGTAGCCGTGCCTGGCTTAACTCTCTCAACTGCTTTCACACAAAGTAGTGATCAGTGAACTGATTGTTTCCTGGCCGGATGGACTGTGGGTGGTGGAGAGAAATACAGGATGACATTTGCAGGGTTGTTTGGCATCAGAGATAAAGAATGCAAAAATTGACTCTCTATATCTCTAGGGGACATTCATTTATCAGTTATACAAGGACGAGCATGGCCGTTTGGGCATTACATCCTGATATATGTAATTACCAGAACTGTAAATATCAGATTCATTTAATTAGAGTTTTAACATGAAACTAGAAATTCTAATGAGATCTCACTGCAAAGTGTTCTTGGTTTGTAGCAGATTTGTACGAGTCGCCTTTCTTCTCAGCTTTTCACTGAAGCACATTCTGTACCAGGCTTTCAGTAACAGATAGGACAGGAGGGGGAGTTGCAAATGTTATCCCTACCAGAATTAGACCTGCTTTGGCCACCCACCTGCTAGTTCTATTTGGGGGTGCAAGCCACAGGATTTTATTCATTTGAGCTTTTTTTTCCAGCTGTATACCTGTACATGATGAAGTGTTCCTTTATATTGAGCTATAGCAGGGTTGAGGCAGATTTGTGTGCTATAGACCACAGCCCACTCATTGATAATCTGAGTCCCTGTCAGAGATGTTGCTATTGAATCACAGGAAGCTGCACTCAGGCACCAAGCTTCAGCTGCTTGTAAGAAGGCAAATCTTAGAGTGTCTCTCTTTCCTTTAACGTTTCTGTTCTCCCATAAGACAGCTAGCCTTTTTTTATATTCATGCCTATTGCCTGCGACTAGCTTAGCTCTTTAAGCATATAATTATTAAACCTATACCTGTATTCTAATCAATATCCTAAATTACTAACCTGGTCCTCTTTAAGAATTGTAGATTAAAAATGTACAAGACTATGTTCAGCATTTATTCTACACTGTAAGCAAAATGGAAATTTTGACTTTTTTAAGAAATGTTGTCAGACCGAGAAAAAGATACATTTTTAATGTAGTATGATTCAGAATACCCAGAATCTTATCTTCTGAATCTGTCAATCACTACTGTCCCAGATATGCTTAGCCACACATTCTGTATAAGGCGCCAACACATATTTGGTGGGTCAATGTTTGTAGGTCAATGTTTACAAAATCTAACCTTCTATTACATAATGTATCTAGAGAGGTTCTGTTCACACTTGCCTTGAGATCACCCTCAGAGGTTTTGTCTTCCTTTCCAGTATTTTTAACAGCACAGTGTATTGGCACTATTGCCATCACACATAGCAGAACTCTGATGTAGAGGCAACCCTTGAATCTTTGGGGCATCCAAATGTATAAATGTGCCTCTATCATGGTGGTGTATTCTAATGAGGCAGCGGGACCTTTGAGCACCCCTTAGGCACCAGAGGCAGATATTTGTACCCACTTTGGTGACCCCATTTACAGGGCCGTTTTAATACACTGGTGGGCCTGACACTGTATTAAGAGCCCTAATACATACGGTTGTTCTCTTATAACACTCTTACCACCATACAGTGATTACATATTGCCTCAAATCTGAACAAAACAGAAACATATCTGCAATGATATAATTAAATATGCCGCCACACCATGACCACTATCACTACAACTCTATAACACAGTGCAGTTACATCCAGTGACTGGTGGCATCTTCTCTGATCAGGGTCTTTTACTTTTTTTTTCTCTCCATCCAGCCTCATTGAAGTCTTCCCCCGGCTGTGAATACTCTCTCCAGAATCTGCCACAGAAGCATAATTAGGTACCCTTTACCCCTAAGTAGTAGTTCTGTGCCCCCAAAGTTTTAAGGTGTCCCTGTGCCTCACTTAATAATTAGGTGTGTTCTGTACTCCAGTATAGTAGCAAGGTCCCTATATAATATAGGCACCTCTGTGTAGTCCACATATAGTATCAGGCCCCTCTGTGAAGCCCCAATGTAGTATAGACCCCTGTATGCTGCACCTAGTAGTATACTAGTAGTATATACCCTTTGTGTGCTGCCCCCAGTACTATTTATCTCTTGCACGCTACGGCACACCTCTAGAGGACGTCACAGCTTCAGTGGAGTTTGAATAAGGCCCCTCATGCCCAGAGGGGTCTGATTACATCGCCAAACCCCCAGGGGACCGTGACTACCTTCCCACAGCCCACCGTCCAGATTACTACTAGGGGGTCATTACCATATGGCGCGCTAATCTTTAAAAGTAAGTTTATAAGTTTTCCCCGGGGATGGGGGATATAGGGACATGTATGGGAAGTGTGCTGAGTGATTTGTCAGCACATTTCCTGAACTTAATAGCCATTTTGGCTCCCTTTATCAGCTTGGCTCACTGTGGTATTTAGATACTTTACTCATGGATAGGTGCATTATAAATAGTCATCATAAACTTAATAGTTGTGATTTGCAAACCAAGCAACACTGACTTTTGCCAGAGTCCACAGAGTTCAGTGTTACAGAAAAGCACTTGTACAGCTACTATTGCTCACTCTTTCCTAGCTAAACATTTCTCCTTCTTGGAGTTGGAACAGGATTGTAGAGACAGATGCCCTCTGCATAGACTGGACTTGTTCTTGATTAGGTCTTATGAAATACCAAATGGTGCTGTGATCACTGAAAATGACCCAGAGGTGACTCAGATTAGACTTAAGCAACTTGGAACTGAATTGGAGATTTCCTGGATGAGCAAGGGATAAGTTAATTTGCTTAAGGAAATGTAATCTGAACTAGGCCTAGACCTTCTCTCCTCACGTGGCCTAGCAGGAGACAGACAGCCTAGCTGCACACACTTGTCTGACAAGGGCCAGATTTTAATTGGAATAATCCAGCCCTCTGTGAAGAGGAAGCTTGGCTTTGGAAACTCTTCCCTCAGAACATTCTGGTAGCTTCTAGAAGAAGCTTATTTGATGGAAGGTCATGTGACCAAAATCTTATGTATCCAAAATCTTCAGTGTATTGCAGAGAGTAATATACTGTACATTTTGCCCTTTTCTGGTATACATGCAGAAGTAATGAGGTTTAAGTGACCCTTCTTTCCCTATAATGTGTAACTGTAAAGCCAAAAGTTTATTGCTTCTGCTTATTGATGTACAATTTTCTGTAAAATATTTTAAATCTTATTACTTTGTTAAGTAGTCTGTCTTATTTGCATTTGGGGGCCAACAGGCAGCCTTGTTTGTTGTTACCACTGTTCCCTGCCCTAGTGGTACAGTGTTCCTTTTGGCATATTTTTTGGTGTATACCTTCTTAATAGGGTAAAAGCAGGATGCCAAATAATCCTGTGTGTGGGGAGGACGGATGACGGGCAGCGGATTTAACTGTTTGGCTTTTATTTATTTAAGGTGTATGGCCACCTTAAATCCTGGAAGCACAGATGGATATACTTATTAAAGTTTATCCTTCTTGTCTCCTCATCCTAAAAGCTAGCTAACAGTTTCAGAAGTTTGGAACTTGAATTGCAGATTAGAGATTCTCTTTAAAGAGATTCTATCAGTGAGGGCGGCATACATAGCGATAATCATGCTGTTCCCAGTACACGTTGAGTCAAAAGTTTAAAGACACCTTTTATTTCATGACAAAAAGGGAAAGTAGTGTATCTGAGCAAGTAATGTGTCAGGGCCTTACCTTTCAGGCTATGAAAGCCACCATATTGGATCAGGTCTTTTCCAATGGGAACAAAAAGAGACATTTCAAATCTGATTGTGGCAATCAGTTTCTGAATCTTCTTTGACATGCTACATGCTACCACCTTCTCATTGAAAAAACGTGTCCTTCATCCAATATGGCGGCCTCAAAGATAGCCCCCCTCACCCATTACTTGCTGGGGTATACAGATATTTCATTTTCCCTTTCATTTCTGTAATAAGACTCTCCTAAAACTTTTGACTCATCCTGTAGATTTCAAGGGCTACAAGAAAAAAGTCACAAATATTCATGAATATCCCCTGATGGTTGGCAGGATACTCACTGTGACCCTACCCTAACATCCTTACACAGTGTTTTTCAAAATGCTCAACAGAAAATTGTTATACATATACATAGTGTCACTCAACTAGACCCATTTAAGTTGGTGAAATTACTGAAATTACTGTCAGGAACACCTGTACCAAATTTTAAGAAGATACAAACTGGTAGTAGTCCATTGACAGCTTAGGGTGGATGATAGGGTCCCAGTCTACTCGGAACTACAGTACCACGGCTCTAAATTACAGTCTAGGCTTTCCCTACTCTATATTGATGTCAGGAGTTAGATGAATACCCACCACCAGGAGTGGTCATCACAACACATACATAATTAAAATGAATGTACCATCACCGCTATTTTCTTTTGCAGTATCTGCTCGGCTCTGGTATGGGGCCCCGGTGTGCAGTCCTTTTTTCAAAATGCCGCCTAGTTCCCACACTCAACACCGTTTTATGCTTGAGCTCTGACCCAGCTCGGAGGACTAGGGGCAGGCTCACCGCCCCCTGATGATAACTAGAGATGAGCGAACTTTTCAAAAGTTCGGTCCGACCGGACTTTCGGATTTTTTCGGAATGTTCAGTCTGACCGAATTTCGTATTTCATAGTTTAAAGCATCTATATGATATGGGGGTAGTGTATTTGGTTGAATTTACATGTCAGTAACATCTTTATCTTTTCAATATCTCAAAGTCAATTTTTTTTAGACTTCAATATTCACCATAACAGGGTCTATGCAGGAAATTCACCATTACAGGGTCTATGCAGGAAAAAGGTCATAAATGCAGTGAAGGAGCAGCAGTAGTAATTGGAGGCCAGTGGAGGTCCAGCAATGGTCATTTGAGGCCAGTACAGGAGCAGCAGAAGTCAACATGGAGGCCAGGCAGGAGCAGCAGTAGCCAACATGGAGGACAGGCAGGAGCAGCAGTAGCCAACATGGAGGACAGGCAGGAGCAGCAGTAGCCACCATGGAGGGCAGGCAGGAGCAGCAGTATCCAACATGGAGGCCAGGCAGGATCAGCAGTAGCCAACATGGAGGCCAGGCAAAAGCAGCAGTAGCCAACATGGAGGCCAGGCAGGAGCAGCAGTAGCCAACATGGAGGCCAGCCAGGAGAAGCAGTATCCAACATGGAGGCCAGGCAGGAGCAGCAGTAGCCAACATGGAGGACAGGCAGGAGCAGCAGTAGCCAACATGGAGTATAGGCAGGAGCAGCAGTAGCCTACATGGAGGGCAGGCAGGAGCAGCAGTATCCAACATGGAGGCCAGGCAGGATCAGCAGTAGCCAACATGGAGGCCAGGCAAGAGCAGCAGTAGCCAACATGGAGGCCAGGCAGGAGCAGCAGTAGCCAACATGGAGGACAGCCAGGAGCAGCAGTAGACAACATGGAGGCCAGGCAGGAGCAACAGTAGTCAACATGGAGGGAAGGCAGGATCAGCAGTAGACAACATGGAGGCCAGGCAAGAGCAACAGTAGTCAACAATTGGGTATATAGCACTTTTTTAAAGATATAATGCTATACACCTGAACCAGGTATTTTAGTCTCTCAGGATAAGACGGATGTGATATACACACTTTCAATCAGAAAGGTCAATGTATGAAAATTGGGTATATATATATATATAGCACTTTTTTAAGATACAATGCTATGCACCTGAACCAGGTATTTTACTCTCTCAGGATAAGGCAGATGTGATATACACACTTTCAATCTGAAGGGTCCAAGTATAGAAATTGGGTATATAGCACTCTTTATTAAGATACAATGCTATACACCTGAGCCGGTTATTTTTGTCTCTCAGGATAAGACAGATGTGATATACACATCAGAAGTATAGGACTTGTATATGTGTACTGCACGTTTTGGTTCCGTGCACCCTTTTCTGTCCAATGCCTAATCTATCTATCTTTCGCCCTCTCTATATTTCTCTCTCAATTACTAGATGTTTCTCCTCTCCGCTTTCCTGATCTTTCCTTTCCTTTCCCACAATATCTTCTCAGTAGTCTGTAGTACATAACAGCAGCTTGATTCCTCTCTCTCCCTCTACACACTGCGTGGTGCAGTCATGTGACCGCTCCTTTTAAAGCAATACCAACGTCACACAGGGGGTGGGCTAGTACAAGATCCCTGCTGATTGGATGTGTTCCGGGCATCATGTGAAAGCTCTTTTCTCGCCCGGAACACTTTCCGCTTTCTAGAATGGCAGCTGCCATTTTAGAAAGCAAGAAAAAAAAATTGGAGCGGATTTCCAAAAATCTGAATCCGATCGGACTCGGATTTTTGGGAAACTCCGAACCGGATCCCATACCAGGCGAACCTGTTCACTCATCTCTAATGATAACCCCTCCCCTCTCTGAGACCCGTCCCAGCTTGATTGTAATGGAGACGCATCATGCAGAAAATGGTGCCAAGATCGGAACTGGGCAGTGTTTTGATGGAAGCACTGTGCCACCGGAATCTCCGTACCGCCCCTGAGTAGGTATTGCAGGAAAAAAAGAAGGAATTTTAGCAGCGTTGGTGGTATATTTGCTTTAACCAAATACTCACTACAAAACCCCAATTTATCTATTTAATTATTCATAGACACAAATGTGTAAAATAGACTATTCAAATTTTATTAGCTACTTATAATTCATAAAACCATATAAAAAAAGGCACCATAAGACATGTACAAAAATCAATGTAGCGTAGTTTATAGTTATAGTTTTGTAGATATGACTAAAGAATTTCTCGCACAGGTACTACAATACATGTATGAATGAAAGCAAAGTGCATAACTAATACCTAATAAAAATGGAAGCAAAATGCAGAGAATATTAGAGGAAAATAGTACAAGTGTGACAATGTTCCAGTCAAGCCATGGAGCACCAAAGCGTTAAGGCTTTATCTAGGGGGATACCAAAGCCTAAATTTGGACGGGTTACATATACAGTAAGTGACCTTATATTGACTAATGACCCATATTGGAAGCGAATACAAACAATGAGTCTGTCAAACTTGCAGAGCATGATGACGCCATTACTGTAAGGCTGCAGTGTCGTCGAACTGTGGTTGATGACTACATGCGCATGGAGGTCATCCCTAATTTACACCTCAGAGGTAACATAGATGTGCATTTGTCTCCGCTTCCCTAATTTTCATGTAAGACGTAACATAGACACTGCTCAAAATACTCACCAAAACTCAACAACACAAACACATCTAGATTTTTGCTGAATTGGCAAAATAAACCTATCATAGGTTATTAAATAAATAGGCTGTTAACATGGTTGGTATTAAGCCTTGGCAAAAATAATAGCAATTCTACTGTGCTATTACTTTTAATGATGCTGCAGTTTTTTTCTGTACATACATAATAGTACAATAGAAGGAAGAAGATTAAATTCTTGATTTTTTTCCCCTCAGACTTCCCAGCTCCCAAAGGGGAATAAGCTAGTAAAATTTCATAGGCAAGAATAATAGAGATGGGTAGTAATGCATGTAGAGAACAACTACATAGAGAGGACTTCCATAATATCTATCATCCTGATGTTTTTGGGAACATCCAAACAAGGACATGCATACAGTATATGTTATAGAATTAAGAATGAAACAACCATAAGGGAATATTCACACAGTCAAAAATGTCATGGCTTTTGACATAGAAACCACCAAGATTTCTTCCTTAAAAATTCATACTTCATTTAACATCTTTTATGGGAGATGGAACAATGTGGAAAAATCACCCACTCACCATTGAACGTCAATAGGCACTTTATGATAGGGCCTCCCCACACTGACTGCATTAATAAAATTGTTCAAGGGCCGCATACTATGCACAGCATTTTGTAGCGTGGGTTAGCAGCACCCAGGTCTAGTTAACCCCTTATTGATGTTTCTGGTAACTCTAGTTAACCCCCCAGTCATGCCCCTGGTAGCTCTAGCTAACCCCCGTCATGCCCCTGATAGCTCTAGTTAACCCTTACAGTCATACCTCTGGTAGTTCTAGTTAACCCCCCAGTCATGCTCTTGGTAGCTCTAGTTAACTCCCCCATTCATGCCCCTGGTTGCTCTAGTTACCCCCCCCCCCCCCAGTCATGAACCTGGTAGCTCTAGTTAACCCCCCAGTCATGCCCCTGGTGGCTCTAGTTACCCCCCCTTCCAGTCATGCCACTGGTGGCTCTAGTTAACCCCCCCCCCCCAGTCATGCCCCTGGTGGCTCTAGTTAAACCCTACCCCACTACCCCAGTCATGCCCCTGGTGGCTCTAGTTAACCCCCAGTGTCTGTCTCAAATAAAAAAATAAACATCCCACTCACCTTTCCTCCACTCCCACGATGACCAGGTCCTCTTCTCTCCCCTCTAGCCTGTGCCAGTCTTCTCCTGCAGATGGAGCGTGATGAAATGACGCCATTGCGTGCGGCCCGCAGGAGAAGGAAGACGTGTTCCGCTCTTGTGGGGAAGGGGATGGCATTCACAGCATCTTCCTGTGTCTGGCAGCCATCACAGACACAGGAGGATGCTGTGTATGCCAGCTCCTGCCCCACCAGAGCGGCACACGTCACAGGAGAGCCCCGGGCCATAGGTTCCCCACCCCTGCTTTACTGGCTCACCATCTTTTCAGAAATAACCAAGCTTCACATGGAAAATCATCTGAACATCATGCTCCTAAGGGACTTTCACCTCACTCAACAGGTGACTTTCTTGTATAACTTTTTCCCCCGACTTTTTCTCTACCACCAGAGCCCTCCAGTCACCATTTACTTCCTGTAGAAAAAAAGGCTTGCTTCCTGATGTCAGGCCAATCTACACAGTTGTAAAGCAGTTTTCACAGATACTTCTTAAGGACTATTTCATTAAACAATTCCTTAGGCTTCTCATTCAGTGAGGTTGTTGAGTGCACTGGCATCATCTAACAAGTCTCTCCAGCAGAACTAGGCTCTTCCAGGGACTCTACCAGTTTTAACATCTCCACATTTGTTTGTCAGCCCCAAAGCTATAATTTTTGTTGCCACACCAATCCAGCACAGTGATTGCACCAGGTATTGCAGTGGCTACTGACGCAAACCATATGTACACAAATTATATACTGTATATATATATATATATATATATAGTCCCAGAGAGTTACTGAACAGGTGAATAGTGTCAATTTAATGTAACAGTAAACTATTTAGAAAGGACACATTCCTGCAAAGGACAATGCACAATTGAACTTACAAAGTATATTATGATTTGATATATTTTGTCATTTAGAATCGGTTGGGGCTTTGTTATTAGAGGTTGAAAATCCCTTAAAATGAGAATGACGATCACAGTATGGCTGGTGTAGTTATTTACTACAGGAGACAGATGTTACATTGCTGTGCAATGTGGTTGAAAAAATCTCATCCAAACAATGTTATTGGAAATCATGTGTGTCTTATTATTCCATGACAATTGTCACATATTGTCACATTAGTTTGCTGTTGGCTTACAATAAAATGTATGTATAAGCTGTGGCTGTGGCAGTGTCATCCCATTTTCTATTGAAGTAATTCTAGGAACTACAGAAAAAAAAAATGTAAATCCATATGTATTCACTGATCACTTTTTTTTTAAAATACAATGTAGAAGTATTGCATCTTTTGCTATTCAGCTGCCAGTTTATGTCAAACATCATTAAGTGCTGTGAATATGTGTACAGTGTACTGTATGCGCTTAAAGGGAAGCTAACAGCAGGTTAGAAGACTCTAAATTGCTGTTATGTTCCTATAGGGACGCTGTAAAAGAACGTAGTTTTGGCACCTTCATACTTAGCACTGTTGAGTTGCCATTAAATCTTGCATTTTACAGGGGTCTGTCAACTTACAATGGCCTCAAGTTTCAATATTTTCAACATACAGTACAATGGTCCTTTCATATAGAAACCTATTGGACCTGTTCCCACCGTACTGTACAATTGTAACAATAGATGGCAGCAAAGTAGAGAAACACATAGCAGATATATACCAATTTAAACAAGCATAAAATGTATATATAACTTGTATTACAGAGTTTAAACATTATAACATTACGACAGCAATCCAACATTATATACCTCAATGGATCCAGGCCTTGGCTGGTTTCATTGATCTTTCTACTAGTAAGAAATTGTAGAACTTCTCTCCCCAGAGAATCTAAGGGATAGGAGAAGCCACCCAAGGATTATAGAAAACAAAGGAATACACTAAGGGGGAGGTTTATCAAACTGGTGTTAAGTAAAATTGTCTCAGTTGCCCCTAGCAACCAATCAGATTCCAAATTTCATTCCTCACAGATTCTTTGAAAAATGAAAGGCAGAATCTGACTGGTTGCTAGGGGCAACTAAGACAATTCTATTTTATACCAGTTTGATAAATATCCCTTGAGGTGTTACTGTCCTGTGGGACAAAATTGGATGCCATAATTTGAGTTCTATTGAGATCTTTCCTATGGGGCCTGCTTCAGCATATGTACACCATGGGCATCCACCAAGACTTCAGATATAGTCATATCACTCTCTATAATAAGTCTCTATAATACCAAAAATCACAGCATTTTACACATTTGTATAGCTTGTGCATGTCTGGGCCTCCACATCTCTCTGTAATTTATTTGTATTCACCAAGATAACTTTTACTCTGATATTCAATAAATGAATAATATAAAATCTGCTTTTTTTCACACAGGATATATCAGTCTTATAGTTACATTTATTTTGTAATGTCTGCTACTAGGACACCTTGACACCTAAAATGAGTTTTAACATTACACAAAAGCAGATAAATGGTTATTATTAGTGATAGTGCTCAGGTTGTACAATATATGGACCTATTTCTCAGAATATGTTCACCCAGATATTTTATTTCATAGCAAATAGACAAATCACATACAGTATACTGTGGGGAGGAAGTTACCGGTACCGGTACAACTTATACAGACAATATTCACATGCACCAAATTTAAATTGACTTATAAATCTAGAACATCTTCGGGGTATATTCCCACAATGTAAAATAAGGGCAAACAATAGCCATCTCCCCCATCCCTCCCCCCTTTTTTTTACACTTTGGAAACTTAGCCTTAGTCCAAGTTTAAACAAAGTATTATTTGGCTCACTTTTCACCAGAATATTTTGCCAAAATTTTAATGATTTTTTTTTTTCACACTTAGGCTATGTTCACACAACGTATATTTTAGTAAAACCGCGGCTGTTGTACAACAACGTGATTATTACAAAAAATATACGTTACCTTGTTGTCTATGGGATCCCGGCCAGACAGTATACACATGGTATACGCTCCGGCCAAGAACCCTAGCGGCACCGAAAACAACTGACATGTCAGTTTTCTGCGCTCACTATTCATTGAATAGCGGCCACAAAAAACCCTGTCAGTGCACACTATGGAGCGAGCGTCTCTGAAGCGGGCACGCACTGCTGCAAAGATCAGTGTGAACATAGCCTTGGGGTCCATTTACACAGAAAGATTATTTGACAGATTATCTGCCAAAGATTTGAAGTCAAAGCCAGAAACAGATTATAAACAGAGATCAGATCTCTCCTCTTTTCAAATCCATTCCTGGCTTCAGCGTCAAATCTTTGGCAGATAATCTGTCAGATAATCTTTCTGTTTAAAAGGACCCTAAGGGCCCTATTCCACGGGACGATTATCGTTTGGATAATCGTTAACGACCGACCGCTATTGCGAAAGACCTGAAAACGTTCACTCATTTCCATGGAACGATAATCGTTACTTATGATCGTAATTGCGATCGTTTCTCTTCGCTATTTATTCGCTATTGCGTTCGTATCTATTGAGAACGACCGAACGATGTCTTATTCAATGCGAACGATTTGCGAACGAGCAACGATAAAAATAGGTCCAGGTCTTATTAAACGATCAACGATTTCTCGTTCGGTCGTTAATCGTTAACTGCATTTCAACCGAACGATTATCGTTCAGATTCGAACGATTTAACGATAATCTGAACGATAATCGTCCCGTGGAATAGGGCCTTTAGTCCATGCCCCCTAGTACCTTGTAAATTATCCCCAGGTTTTACAATAGCCTTGTTTCTTCAATGGATAGTCTTTACTAATGAGAAATAATATTCTGCAAAAAAATGGTTCTGTCCTTCGCTAAGAGAGATGATTGAAATCTCATTTTTACAGCGTGGAGCTTTGTACTTGACCCATTATCTCCCCCCCCCCCCCCCCCCCAGTAAAACGTAGTGTCCGGAATTTTAATGTACACCTGTCTCATCTTTATCTGTTTCTTTAGAACAGGTAACATGGACAGATCACTAGGGGGCTATACGGATCTACAGGCTTAAGTTCAAATCACATGATGGATTGAATGATAATTTCTCCTTTAAAGGGGTAGTGCGATGTTTCAAAATTATTCACTAGATAACACATATTACAAAGTTATACAACTTTGTAATGTATGTTATGTTAGTAAATGGCCCCCTTCCCCGTGTTCCCCCCACCCACGCTAGACCTGGAAGTGTAATGCACTATACTCACCTGAGTCGTGTCAACCCCCTTCTGCCATCTTGGGACAATGATGTCATCTTCGGGAGGCCGGCCGAACCGCTTCATCCGTCCCTCATGTCGGCCCCCCTATGCCAAATCATTAGCTGCTCAGCTGCGATTGGCTGAGCATAACTGTGCTCAGCCAATCGCGGCTGAACAGCTGATGATGCGGCAGAGGGGGGCCGGCATGAGTGGGGGGGGAATGGGCCATTCACTATTATAACATACATTACAAAGTTGTATAACTTTGTAATGTGTGTCATTTAGTGAATAATTTTAAAACGCCGCACTACCCCTTTATTTGCCAAGTATCCAGATGTTCGGATCCCGAACACGAGCATAAAAAAAAAAGATCGCTATCATGATCGGTTAGTGTTAGCCGAACATTCAAGAACATTACGCACATGCGTACAAATGATATGATGCAAAGCGTAAAACACATAATAGCGAAACAATTATGTAGCATTAGCGTAGCTTTTATTCGCCTTTGCGTATATACACAATGACTTATATACTACTGTGTATACGTATTAATTACTCTCTGCAATCACTGGCACACAGCAGAGCTAGACAGAAAGATTAAAGAGGTACTCTGGCTAGGGGTATTTTTACTGTATGGCCGGAGAGGGGGTAGATATAGACGCCGCCGTCCACTAACCTCCCCAGTTCTAGTGCTGGGTCCCGGATCCCGCCGCTCTGTTCTCCCGACCTGCTGCCGCTTTCTGGTCTGAGCTGCTGCCTAACTGAATTTAGATGCTATCCCTGCTTGTTGCACTCTCCCTACTGAACAGCACAAGAATCAGGAAAGACTGTGAAAAAGCTTGCCTCAGCATTGCATTTTTATAGAATGTACGTTTTTATAGCATGTACTGTACGTAACACACGTAATAATATCCATCCCCCCTACTAGTATAGTACACAAGTATGTGAAATCACTCGCTTTTAGTATACATGCTTCCAAAAAATGTTTTATCATCTGTACTTAGTTATTCCAAAATGGTTGTCATATATTATGATCCATACTTTCCTGAGATTAAGGCTTTTTAGAATTGCATTGAGTTATTTTAAATAGATGTTATATACTCTGACCCACACTTACTGGAGGGGGTGAGATGTGGGGCAATGTTCAGCATCCAAGAGCCAATGGGCACATGGGCACCAATTTTTCTGTTATAATACTTTATTAAAACACATTGATACCATTGACAAAGGTCACAGATACTAGACCATTGCTACATATATTGTACAAGTACGAAATATAAAGATAGTTTCACTTTCAGTACTAGTCAATACAGATATGTGCTGTGATACCAATAATTTTAGTTTACATTTAAAAGGCCATGTGTGGCCCAGAATTATTGCTTCTAAAAAAGATACAGTGGTGCCTTGGATTACAAGCATAATTCGTTCCAGGACCGTGCTTGTAATCCAAATCCACTCTTAAACCGAAGCAAAACTTCCCATAAGAAATCACTGAAATGCAGACAATTGGTTCCACGCCCCAAAAATAATGATTTTTTACTCTGAATAACATGTAAAACAAATGTAACAAAAATTTATAAACAGCTGAATATGTGATATTATAAGTTACTGTACAGTATAGCAATCAGCATGTGGAGTATAATTACACACACAGGTTTAAAATAGAGGGGACGGGGTAATCTAACAACTCAGGTTGCAGTACCACCCTGCACCACTAGATGTCACCTTATCAATAAAACAACCCACAATATAATTTTTATAAAAGGACAATGGGCTTAGTTCATAAAAGAATACAAATAATTTTTATTATGTATAAATAGGTACCAATACATATAACATTTCATCTGAATAAAAAAAAAAAAGGGACGGCTTTTGTGTTTGGCAGCATGGGTAAGTGTAATAACGTCTAATGCTGTGATAGCAGTTAGTCATAGACTCTCACAAACCAGATAAATTAAGATATAGGGGTTATTGTGAGACCTTAAAGATGTGGTAAATGTACATCCCCTTGCATAATACTAAGGATGAGGTCAGAACATAAGATACTAATATAATTGCAATATCCATCATAAATTATATCTGTTGACACCACTTTTAATTATTGTTTTTTAACTTTGTGGTCATTTTTTTACTTTATTCAGATGAAATGTTAAATGTATTGGTACCTATTTATACTTAACCCTTAGAGGACCCTGCCAATTTAAATTTTTGCGTTTTGTTTTTCCCTCCTTGAGCTTAAAAGGCCATAGCACTTGTATATTTTCACCTAGCGCCACTAATTGTACTTTGCAATGACAGGCTGCATTTTTGCATAAAGTACACTGCAAAACCAGAAAAAAATTCAAAGTGTGGTGAAATTGAAAAAAAAAAAGCATTTCTTTTATTTGGGGGGTATTTGTTTTTATGCCGTTTGCCCTGGGGTAAAACTGACATATTATATATGTTTTCAAGTCGTTACGATTACAATGATATGTAACATGTATAACTTTTATATTATCTGATGGCCTGTAAAAAATTCAAACCATTGTTAACATATATATGCTCCTAAAAATCGCTCCATTCCCATGCTTATAGCGCTTTTATCCTTTAGTCTATGGGGCTGTGTGAGGTGTCATTTTTTGCGCCATGATGTGTTCTTTCTATAGGTACCTTGATTGCTTATATGCAACTTTTTGATCGCTATTTATTACAATTTTTCTGGATTTGATGCGACCAAAAATGCGCAATTTTGCAATTTGGGATTTTTTTGCGCTTAAGCCATTTACCGTGCAAGATCAGGAATGTGATTAATTAATAGTTCGGGCAATTACGCACGCAGCGATACCAAACATGTTTATTTATTTATTTGTTGGGGGTGATTCTGACTTTTATTAGGGGAGGGGGCTTTTTACTAATACCATCACTTTTATTTTAACTTTTACACTTATACTAGAAGCTCCCCTGGGGGACTTCTAGTATAAGTGCACTGATCTCTCATTCAGAGAGAAGAGGTAAGAGGTAAGATGTGTGGATCGCTCCTCCGGGACAACGTCCTGGAGGAGCGATCCTCCCCACTAGACACCAGGAAACGGCTGCATTCGGTAATCGGATGCAGCTGTCAACTTTGACAGCTCCACCCGATTACTGTATTAGCGGGCACAGCGATCGGACCATGCCTGCTAATACCCTCAGTCCCGGGCTACAAGTGGCACCTGGGACCGCAGCAGTTCAGAGCGCGGCGGCCGCTCTGCACGCGGTGAGGCAGCCCTGGACGTACGGGTTGCCTAAGGGTTAATAAAAGGGTTAATAAAAATTATTTGTATTACTTTATGAACTAAGCCCATTGTCTTTTTGTATAAATTATAATGTGGAGTATAATGTATAGTAAGTGCATAAACCTGAAAACAGCAGCAGTTTGTAGATACAGGATTGAACTGCAGATCCCCATAATGGCGAGAATGGGAAACACAAGAGCTGACAGAGACTTCAGGAAGTATGAAATAATGAGCAGGGTATATGTGGGCACATAAATACAGCACTCTCTGTCCGGGAAGAGAGGTATCTTGCAGTACATGCATAAAATTTCTACTTAACCCTTCCCCTTTTTAACATCCTAATTGACTGCTAATCAGGTAATCTATGATATTTCTGATTTCACAGAACAACAAGGATCCGGTTGATATGGGGTACATGTATTGGTAAGTCGTGATTGGAGTGTTTAGGACGGTTTTATAGTCTTTACAAATAAAAAGCCGCAACTATGACCTAGTAGGTGATAGGCAATAGGCTTCCTGAATAAGTCGCTGTTGCGAAAACATGTACAAATGGCTCTCTCTGTGTCTTATGACTAGATAGAATCTTTGACAGTTGCCTGAAATATACAAACATAATATGTTCTAGTGAGCTATCTCGCACCAGATGATGTTTTTTTTTATCAATATATTATTTTTTACTGTCTATCAATAAAAGGTATATTTTAGGAGTGTGGTGATTAATGGGACATCCTATCCCCAGGCCTCTGTGTCTGGGGGTTCAGTGTTAGCATCATCTCCTTTTGTGTTTTTTTATTTTCAAGGTATATTGCTTTGGCATGTTAATTTATTTATTAATCTACCCATAATTGTACCCACCAAATGTTACACAGCTGTCTGGGAACAACCAGCATCTTTAACCACACTCCATGTTGAATTTTCATCTGTAGTGTCCCTGTACGGGTGGTTCCACTAAGTTTTATACCAACTGGGTAAATTACCTCTCTCAGGTTTATTTATATGTATTTTGCTGTTGGAAAAACCAAGTTGCACTACCACTTTTCTACCACCAGATCTCTAGAACCTATGTGATGTCCTATGTTCTGTATGCACAGCTGGAGAAAATGGGTTAACTTGTATAAATTCTGTGTTCTGTTTTGCCGAATCACAGATGCATTTGGCTCACATATCAAACAGCCAACCATAGCTTTTCTTACACTTCTTTCCTTTCCTTTCCCCACCAATCATGGGTGGTCATAGTTGGTTAGCTCCTGGTGGGAGGTCTTTCCTAGCCAGTCTGCAATGAGGAGCATACAGAAAGAGGTTGACTGCAGCAGCTTTCCTAAATGCCTTAGATTCCTAAAAGCCTATTCTTCCTAGCCATGTCAGGCTAGTGTCACAGGTGATGAGGCGACAGTCAAGGGACGCAAGGGAAACCCCTGTCTATGCTGAGGGATTACTTCTTCTCTTAAAAGCACTGCATAAGGTCTACAGGAGGTACTCTATAAAGCACTGCATAAGGTCTACAGGAGGTACTCTATAAAGCACTGCATAAGGTCTACAGGAGGTACTCTATAAAGCACTGCACAAGGTCTACAGGAGGTACTCTATAAAGCACTGTGCAAGGTCTGCAGGAGGTACTCTACTACTGAACACTGCACAGAAGTCTGCAGGAGGTACTCTAATCGTGAAGTACTTAGAATCCCCAGCTTAAGAGTCTAGACAGGACCACTCTACCCTAAGTCTGCCGTTAGCCCTCTCTCTCTTTACTCTGCTTACAAGCTACCTTTTTCACAAAATCTTCTACTCACTTGTCACCTGCATCTGTGTGTTTTATTTTACTTGAACTTGTACTGCACTGAAGTTACCAGTAACTAAGTTGTTCTTTTTAAGTCATTGGACTCTGCTCTTTTTTTTGTGTGCCACTGCACCTGTACCCACACCTTATACTTGGGTTAACCTTACCTCAAGCGCAGTGCCCGTGTGTCCGGTAGTGGGTTCCACTGCCACTTCTGGCAACCTTGGTAAGTACCAAAGTCACCCAACACCCCCCCTAGCTGCCACACCACCTAGTAGCTACTCCAGCCCACAGCATATCCATTGTTTCAATTAATAGCTTAGTTGAAGTTGTGTTGGTTTTTTTTGTTTTTTTTTTGGAACATTAAAGCAAATGTACCACTTAGACTAATTAAAACATTCTGTGTCGTTCTTTTTTATATGAAAATAGGTTTCATCTGAAGAAACCGGCCCTGATGTTGATTTATGGCGAAAAGTTTATGTTCCATCATTTTGCATGGAATAAATATCTTACGGTGGATTCAGTTTTTCATATATGGGCAACATAAAAGATCTATAATTTTCAAAAAAGAATCTTAGAACCTGTTGTTCTATCTTTCATCCACACCGGAAGTCATCCTGTGGTTCACAACTGCATGTTAGGACACCTCTCAGTGCCAACCTGTGTCTTAGTTAAACTCTTTACTAAAGAGATTCAATGTAAATATAAAATAGTATATTACCTCCTTAGAAAGAAGAATGCGTTCTCAAGAGGCAATGTTTGAACTGGAGCCATGTGGTAGAATATTCTTTTGTCTCTACCTATAGTCGCAATGTAAATTTATAGCTTGAAGTTATAAAATATTTATTCTTATATTTACAGCATGTGCAGGCAGTATAATCATCTGCATTGTGCCAAGAGTATTCCATCCTATTCTGTTGGGATAAGTGTCACATAATGTACTGACAAGGTTATAGCACTCTTTTATGTCACCATTCATACACCATGCAATGCAGTTTTAGCGCTTTAGGAATGTATATAAAATGGTACTATCATCTTTTTTAAGGACGCATTTCTGTACAAATACATGCTCCACTCTACTGTGAGCACTCCCACCCCTCCACTCAACTCCCCTCCCCTTGTGCATTCAAAGTCACATACACAAGGTCCTGGCAGTTGTTCTATATGGATAAATCTATAAAATGATTTCCCTCTAACACACTTGATATACATCAATTCTACAAATTCCATATTTTGTAAAGGGAAAATGAATAATACACTAAATCATTTGAAGGTGTCCTCTGTCCACATGTGAAAGTATGTTGCTTGTACCTACTGCATGACTGCTAGCCTTATACAATCCCTGAAGCACAAGTAAAATAGTATTCCATGCAATTAGTAATACACACACTATACCACCCTATGATGTACCTAGTCTAAATAATACTCTTTGTGTATAGTAATATCATTTTCAGTGTACTGAGTCTTGGAAAATCATGGTTACATGAGTAACCCAGCAGGATGTTGCAACAGGGTCTGACTTTATTGAAAAAATATACATCTAAAAATATCTAAACATATATCATTTATTAAATACTTATATCAGTGCTGGAGAGAAAAAAAATCATAGTGCCATATAGACAGCCAACGTAAGGCCAAGTTCACACACAGTAAAATAATACCAAAATACAGCTGTAACTTTAAGTAAAAATGTGTGAAGAGGTGAAAAATCTGCTTCATAACCTTTAACTGCTGCAACCACCATGCTTCACTGTAGGCATGGTATTGGGTGGGGGATGAGACATGATGCATAGAATAGAAGGAATGATGTTTAATCTTGGTTTCTTGAGATTAAAGAGTCTTATTTATCACAGTCTGAGAGCCCTTTAGGTGTTTTTTTTTCTTTTCCCCAAACGCCAGATGCGTCATACTGTGAAGAGTCTTCTTTATGACCACTCTGCCAAGGATTAAATTGGTAGCTCTCTGAAGTTATGGTTGACCTTTTAAAAGTTTCTCCCATCTGCACATAGGATCTAAGGAGCTCAGCCAAAGTGACCATTGGGTTTTCGGTCACTTTTCTTACCAAGGTTCTCCCCCCTGGATATTTAGTTTTGTGCTATCATTTACTAATGTGGACAAATTTAGCTTTATCATCTCCACAATATTTGATCTAAGTTTTTGCCACACAAGCAAATCAACTAATTTCTTTCTTCCAAGGACAATATTCATTTGTAAATATATGTTTGTAATTTCAAATGGACACTATTTATCTGAGAAATTGCTCAGTGATACCTTTACTTCTTATTACTTTGACTTGTTGCTTTGACTTCATCCTCTCCAGCAAAATTGAGAAAGTGTGGAAATCATGTGGGATTTTTCGCATAAGATCAACCCAAGACTATGGACCATTTCTCTATTTCAAAAGACTATCCCAACTCCCCTTTGTTGTTCAGACAAGGTGGACAATATGGAGCTGTCTGTTATAAGTGATGCTGAGGCTGAGCAGGGACATTTAAAAGTCTGGATTTTAGACGTGCCCACTGGCCCTTTATTTGGATGAGAGAGAAGGCATGTGTGCACTTTGACAACCCAGTATGCAGCCCTAACAGGAGAACAGAGAGAAAAATTGAGAAGAAGAAAGTATAGACTGGTCATTACAGGTAACTGGTGGCTGTGTCTGTCAATGGAAGCAGTACCTTGCTGAGAAAAGAATGCAGACTTGCCATGGAGGTTGCCAGACATCTATGAGAGAGAACCATTGATGTAACAACTAATAGTTGATTAACAGCCTAATTGTACCGGGGGCTTCCCACTGCCAAACTCTTACCAATGTTCCAGAGAGATATAATTTTATTATTGTGAAGGAAGCTGATCAAGTACGGTATGCACATTTATTGTTATTGGGATGTCAGAAAACTAAATAATGTTAATATATGGCTGGATCACATGACACACAATGAGTCTGGTTGTGTCAACATAAATATTAATGGAGAAAATTCTAATTGTAACTACAACAAAATGTTATATTTAATGGATCATGAGGAGATTAGAATATGTCAAATCACAACAGACATTGATATGATTGCTACACAAAGCTAATGCATTAACATAAAAAACAAAACTTCTTGACTTTGTTGTTCTCTTTTACCTTGTGAAATGTCAGTATTTAGTCGTGTATTATCATATAATACTATATATATCACTGTGACCATATATACCCCTTTCATAAAAAAAAAGATTAAAGTAAAATAATAGCATGTTTACCAAAATTTCTACTTTGTAAAAAATAAACAAAACACAAATATGCCACAAAATAATGTCTGCTCAATAGCTGAACATTTTAGCTTTGTGAAACATACCTTGAACAAATGAATGTAAATTATTTTAATTAATGGCATATGCTTTTCCAGATCAAGTAGAGGAAAAGAATTATAGAATCACCTTGTAATTTGCATTTCTAAAACAAATACCAGTACAAGTCTGGAAATGTAAATTAGTCTTCAGTTTTAAAGGAAAGTGCTTACAGACTTTACCAAGCTGTTGGACTTGGATAATTGAAAGAGAACATGGACCAACAAGAGAGTTATCAACTAATAAAAATGGAGGGTAATATACAATTTCTTCCAGAATGAAATGCTGCAAAGAAATGTTGGTTGCCTGGTCAGCTGTGTGCAAAATTTAGTGGAAGTATGGATAAGAGAGAAAGGTTCCAAAAGGGAAACATATGAGTTTTCTAAAACAAAAACATAAAGGACATAAAAACATCTTAATGCAAATGTAGCATCAGGTACATTGCTTTAAAGTGTCACGCCCTTTTTGCATTATGACTTCTCTACACAGGTGTAAAGGGTAAATTTAGCAGTTTGCATACCTTATTTTATATCATACAGCATGGTGTTTGTTCTAGTAAAAAGTTATCTTTAATCAGCTGAAAAATATTCTAACTGGGTGGGGCTTTGCGGCTGCAGCGCTACGTAGCCCTGCCCACGCCACCACCGTGGCCCTACCCCTCTGTGATGTCATTGACATATAGACCTAGTGGGGTTGAGGCCTAGACCTTTAGGCTCCACCCCTTTCCAATGTCCACTGAGAGGCGGGGTCTATGTGCTGTTGACATGATGGAGGGGTGGGGCTAAGTTGGCTATGTGAACAGAGTAAGTGGTGCTGCGGCCACGAATCCCCATCCAGGTAGCACAATCCACAGATGATAAAAGATAACTTTTTACTGGAACAAACACCATGACGTATGATATAAAAAAAGGTTTGAAAACTGCTTAATTTACTCTTTACACCTGTGTAGAGAAGCCATAATGCAAAAAGGGGGTGATAGTGTCACTTTAAGCTTTTAATATGAATAGACCGGCGCAGGTGCGGTGGTCCTTTTTTTTTTTTTAAACCGTGGCCTAGTTCCCTTTGCTTGGGACTAGTCTATTCCAGGGCACCAGCCCAGGCTGAAGCACTGGGGGTGGGCTCGCCTACCCCCAGTGTGATGAAACCCCCTCTCCTTTGTGACGCGGCTCTGTTACAATCAATAGATGTGTCACAAAGAGGGTGTTTCATCACAAGCCAGCGTGCCTGCCTCCAGTGTTTCAGTCCGGGCTGGTAACTGGAAACGGACCGGCACTGTGTGCGGAAACCGGGCTGCGGTAAAAAAAAAAAAGGATGGCGGCACTGGCATCTCTGCGCAGGTCTATTAATGATGGTACATTCCCTTTAAAGGGAACCAAGCAGCACAATAGTGCTAATATGGTTCCCTAAAGCAGTGTATAGAGCTACAGGGCAGCTCTACCGGGCCTCTATGCCTTTCAATCCCCTCCCAGATATCTAGTTGGTGCTTCTCTCCCATCCTTGCACGGCTTGATTAAACATCTTTTTCTCCTCTGCAAAACTACGTCTGCAGCCACGAAAGTGCTGTGAGCTGGACAGTAGCTCTATAAACTGCTACAGGGAACCGTATTAGCACAATCAGGCTGATTGGTTCCCTTTAATACCAATACCAAAGCAAATTCTAGTTAAAACTTAAATAAATGGACAAAAAAAAATAATATATATGACAAATTTGTCAGGCATGAACTGAATCAAATAGGAATTACATATAGAAAAGCCAATAATAACATCTAAGCAATAACAATGTCAATCAATAACAATGATTGGCATTTTTTACCTTGAATCTATCAGCAGGTTAGAGCTGCTGAGATCCCCAGATATAGCCAAGCAGTGAGCTCCTCTCCCGGGCGGGCAGAACATCAGACTCCATAGACTGCAGAATCCATATGCTATAGCTGAGGGAAATTCAGATTTGACAGTTTACAAATAATTTGTTTGTAATTGTGAATGTGAATTTATGGTGAACTGGTCTGTAACAACCCAATAGAAAGGAGGACCCTTAACCACAGTGGTTAAGGAAACAAAGATGTCTAATAATCCCAGAGGAGTACACCAATAGAAAGGAGGACTCTTTACCACAGTGGTTAAGGAAACAAAAATGTCTAATCATCCCAAAAGGATACACCAATATAAAGGTCCCCCCCCACACACACACACACACAATTTTGGGTACTGGTATAAAGTCTGGCTGCTAAGCCTAGAACTCAAGAGAAGGACAAACATTGACTGAATCCAAGGAAGATGCAAACCGCAAAGAAATGGGGATATGCCCCAAACTGTACCATTGTGGTTTTTTTTCTTTTTTTGTTTCTCATTCAACAATTTTATAAATGTTTTCACAAGCATAAAAGGATAAGAAACACATTGCAAGGCACATAACACTTTAGAAGGGCACAGTATACGACAATCAAAACTTCGAGGGCTAGTAAGGCATAGAGATACTGGGCTCAAATACAATTTACTTATCCGATAGTGCCTATACAGCAAGCAACAACTGAAGAAGGTAAAATTTAGGGGGGGGGGGGGGGGTTGTGTCACTGTGTTTTAAGGCAGCACTTTTTTTTTAATCAGGCTTTATTTTATTTTCTGACAAGCTATAGTCCTACAAAGCTGATCTGTGAACAGCTCTTCTGAAAAGTTGGGACTAGCATAAAGCTAATATCAACAATTAAACCTCTGAAAGAACTCCCCTTTATCCAGGCCACATTTTTTACACAAATTTTATTTTAATAATATAGTGTACATGTTGCCATTCTCTTTGAGGTAACAGTGGAAGACCATTTTTCAAAGCAATGTTGGACATGTTTAACCCCTAGATGATCTAGGACATACTGTATATGTACGTTATGATCGTCTGTCACCAGATGACCCTGGGCGTACATGTATGTCCTGGGTATACACAAAAAGGTTCACTGGTAGATAGAACACAATAACCCTGTATAAATATATAGGGCACAGAAATATACCGCAACCTCGGGCGTCACTCCACCATACAACCAGAACAACCCACCAACAGAATGGATACAAAACAACAACTATGGGCATAGAGTTTGAATAGTACCAACATTTTTATTTACCATGATACATTACACAACATGATTTGAAATCGATATTCCATAAACATATATATATATATATATATATATATATATATATATATATATATATATATATATATATATATTTGTTTAAAAAAATAACCACACACTAATAAAATTACAGATGTAAAATGACCCACATAGAATGAATAGTATAGCAAATTACAAGTGTTGAAGAGTGTCTACTTTAGTGCCAGAGATACGAAACGATCGTAGGGACAGTTGTGACCCACATAGTGAATATGGGTGAGTGGTAAATACTATGGAGATAAGCAGTTTCTGTAGATAATTGTATAGTCCTTTTACTAATAAGTTGGCTATGTTTACATATCTCTAGCACTGAAGTAGACACTCTTCAACACTTGTAATTTGCTATACTATTCATTCTATGTGGGTCATTTTACATCTGTAATTTTATTAGTGTGTGGTTATTTTTTTAAACAAATATGTATATTTTTATGGAATATCGATTTTAAATCATGTTGTGTAATGTATCATGGTAAATAAAAATTTTGGTATTATTCAGACTCTATGCCCATAGTTGTTGTCATGTACTGTATGTCCTGGGTGTCTATGTGCTATGAAGTGCGCTCCGGAGCAGAGCTCACTTCCTAGAAGATGGGGGGCGGCTGAAATCAGCAACCGGGTCCTCACCGTTAATGACAGGCTTTACTGATCTCGCCACAGGTTGTCATTAACCCCATAAATGCTGCGCGATCGCAGTGTTTAAATGTAAGTGACAGGAGCAGCTCCTGTCACTTACCGATCAGGATCCCCGCAGTGTGACTGTGGGGGTCCCGATTGCTGTGTTGAACCACTGGAGGTCTCTTTCCTTTCTCCTTGCGGTCAAACTAGCGCTCTGCTCATTGAGGTCCAATCAGCGCTCTGCTCATTGAGGGGCCCTGTTATCATGCAACAGCCGGGTTCCCATGATACTCTGCTGCAGGTTAAAAAAAAAGACATATTGTGGTCATCAATGGGTTAATTTCTTCCTATAATTTTAGTGAAAATTTGAAGTTTTCACACTGGTCAATAAGCTTTTTAAAAATAGACATTTAATTATCTCAGGCAGAATTACAATAAATGGTAATACCTTTACTTGGCAATTACATTGACAAAAGTTGATGGGTAAAGCTCAACAGTTTCCCTACCCACACAAGAGAGGAATTGACAGCTCATTCTGTACACAAGCTCATACCCAAAAAAGCTGTCAATCACTGTGTGTGGGTAAAGGAAGACTAACTCTGATTCCTGGCAGTACTTACTCATACTATTTTTTTTTTTTTTTTACATGGAAATACAAATCAAATAAAAGTATATCTCTCAGTTCAGATTATTAAAGGGATAATCTGTCAAATATATATAAATATATAAAAATTTATATTTATTTAATAAAGTTAAATTTTTTTATTATAACTTTATAAAAAAAATGCTATTTTTCTTTTGGGGTTACATTCTTATTTGAGTTGCAGCAATAATGGGTGACACGGCCCCACTTTTGTCACCAATGGCTGTGTTGGTAATTGCAAGGCTGTTTAAGCCATGTCCCAGCACAGTTACACAATGACCTCCCCTTATGTGTATTCTAATACCTGTTAACTTTAGAATACACATTAGAATTGGGGAAGCAGTCTGTAGCAGAAGTGGTGATTGGCTACACTGAGCCATGGAGCTGTGCTAGTGACATTCCTGATTCCCCATGTTTAATGTTTTTTTATAATGCTAATATGCACTAGAATACATATATTAGGGGAGGCTCAGTATTGCTAACACTACATGTGCTAGTGACATTCACTTGTTGCCGTGTCAGGGCTTTTGAAGCTCTGCAGTTCACAGTCATTGATGGCAGCAGGGAAATCAATAATCTTGCTGCTGGTTAGTATTAAAAAAAAGGAGGAAAAAAATTATATATATATATATATATATATACAGTATATATATATATATATATATATATATATATATATATACCATTATTAAAGTGAATGTGCCACTTTTATGTTTTTTACACAAGTAGACTGGTGCCGCAATCCTTTCTTGGAATTGCTGCCCAGTTACCAGCACTGGAGGTGGCCCAATGTGATGATCTCCTCTCTGTTTCATGGCTCCATTAATTCTAATAAAGCCATATCAAAGGGGGGTCGTCACACTGGGGGCTGGCTTTCCCACCTTCACCTCCAGTGCTTGGTAATAGACTAGCACCGTGCATGGGAACTGGGCGGCACTTCAAAAAAAGGACTGCAGCGCTGGCAACTGCGCCAGCGCCTGTCTATTCATGTAAAAGACAAAAAAGCAATGTACCGGTAGTTCATTCGCTTTAAAGAAATGCAAAATTTGTGCTCACTGGAATACCCTTTTGAGGTTGTCCCTTTGCAACATTTTACATTCATAAATGTCAAGAAGCATGGAGATGGCTCAGCAACAGTCAATAGTGACATGGCATTTGGCAGTTAGATGGCGGGTGCTGCTCCTGTCTGGCCTCTAATTGTCTAAATACTATTTTATTTGCATCTGACAGTATAGAATACAAGCATTAGATGATCTTTTTAGTCTTTTAGTGGTACAGCTAATACAGCGGACTGAGGGTCTTATATGCATCCATGCACCTCCCCACTACACACACACACATACACCATCACCACTACCACCACTGTTCCCATTCCCAAACTCCCCTTTTCCGAGTTGGGGATTCCCGCCCAAAGAAAAAAAAAAGTGCTTTAATCTCCCATTGAGTTTTATGGGGTTTGTTGCTCAATCCATCACTCGAGCATCGGAAAATACTTTAGAGACATGACAAGCTTTAAAATATTTTAGTGCTCGCTCACCTCTAGTTACGAGGTTTTGCATAAATCCCATTTAAATTAATTTCCATGTAGAAAACTTATATTTAGTCCATTCACTTGTACTGAACCCCCAACCAACTCAGGTACGTTCACACACAGCGGATTTCTTGTAGAAAATTTTAGGGACTGAAAATCAACATGCTATACTACGTGTTGAATATTTTTTTTCTGCTTCAAACCTATTGCCTGTGTAGAAACCCTTGTCCTTACATTGCATAATCAGTGCCAAAGGATTGCTAAACCAGACTTGGCAATGGAACAATATCTACTACTTCATTAAAGGTAGGCAACATCTAAAATGAATCATAATAACAAGCACTGGATATGGATGGCTCAGGAAGCCATATCTACTAGTTGGCTTTAGAACTGACTGAATGTTGAACATAATGTATTCTGGGAACAAAATCCTGCTTGGCTTTATGGGCGATTATTTAACTTGTTTTAAGCAAATGTGAAATTGTTTGCTCACGGTTTCTTTATTGGAAGATTTGAACAGATTGTACTAATAACCTCACACAGTGTGATGTGAGCTATACAATGTGATTAGCACTTAGCCATCCCCAGCAGGGAAAAAGGCAGGAGAAGAAGCAGGGTTATGGCCTCTGACATAATTGTAGGAAGAATGTAATTGAATTACTGTGTAATCAACAGAGAAAAAATGTCTAATCAGTATAAAGCAATGAAAAACATTAACATGTAGAAACTAGAAAGCTATCATCTGTATCTACCCAGATGAGCTGCAATAAAATAGACAAGTCACAATTATATTAATCATATGAAAGTTTCGCTTTTGTTTTTTGAAGTTTTCCTGTTGGTTTGCAAACAAACAAGGCTCCGCAGCATTGCCATGCCGGGAAGTATCTCGGCATATTCTGTGCATCTTATAGAAGACAGTCAAATACAAAGTAATATACGGTAATATCATAATCTAATGTAAATGCATTTGTGAATGTTGACTAATTAGTGTGTGTTAAAAAGAAGAAGATAACGCTGGTTTACCTAATTAAAGAAGACAAATAAACATACATTTTGCATATGTAACAAAGAGCTATTCCGATATTGGTGTTCCAGACAGATCGTGGGTGCTAGATAATGATTAGGAGCATATACATTGTATGTAGATAAACTACTCTGGGGGAAGGAGTAAAATTAAGGTGACCATTCACTTTCAACAACTGTTAGCTTAAAGTTTGTTCGGCCAGCTCCCAAATACACGTGAAGTTTTGGCAATGCCCAACATTCATAAGTACTTTAAGGAGAGAGAAGGTGTAAGCTGGCGGTGGCTTTTCTCTCCAAGAACAATAGGGTTGGGCTATTAAAATCCAACATGCCTGACCATTCTCTTCCCCTACATCATCTGTCGGAAATGATTCAGATGGTCCTGTCGAAGTTGGCGAGTTTTACAAAGTGGTAGAGACTGACAGGCTCTTACTTTGAATAGGGCATATGGGAGCGCAAACACTGAACTACTTTGGTGGTGCACAACAGGGACAATAGTCTATATAATTAAAAATATAACTCAGTCATCGGCTCCTAATAAAATAAAAACCTTTATTCAGCCATTAAAGTGTACCTGGCGTTATAACTTTCAAAACACTAGATGTGATATAAAGCAAGTTTGCAATTTACATTCATTATTTTTTTGTTGCTCTCATGCTATAAAACAAAGCTGAACTTACCAGAAGTCCAGGTCCAGTCATGGCTCAATGTGTCCATCAGTCACATGACTGCCTTCTCTTTGTGAGCGCTCAGATGACCTGGGAAACACAGGACTGACTGTTTTCTGACTGTTTCCTGTTTTTTGAGAAAAAAAAAGAGTCAAAAAACAGGAAGTGTCATGTTTTCCATGATAACAAAAGAAAAAAAAAAAGAAAGAGTGTAAATTGCAAACTTGCTTTATATTACTTCTACTGTTGATTTAGAGTTTAAAATTTATAACAACAGCGACACTTTAAAAGTTAGTTGCAGATTAGGCATAGCTCCCAACTGTCCCGGATCTAGCGGGACAGTCCCGATTTCGGGGTGCTGTCCCGCTGTCCCGGAACAGCAGGCAGTGTCCCGCTTCATCTACAGCGTCCCTGCAATATGTTGCCGCCAGTTTTCAATCATTTTAATATCACGGCCCAGCCCCACCAATGAATGAAGGTGGCTGGAGGTCATGTGATGGTCACCAGCGAATCAGCAGACATTTTCCTGGTGTTAGAAGTTTGAGCAGCCGGCCACCAGGAGCCCTCAGAACTGACCTAGCTGGGATGAAAGTTACCTGGGGGAGCAGCTGCAGCAGCATGACAGGGACCCCCAGAGTCACCCAGCAGGTGGGAGCTGATGGTAAGTTACCCCCTGTTAATTAACGTTGCTGCAGCCTATGCCTCAATGCTGCAGCGACGTTAATTACCTGGTTGCCTGGTCCTGCAGGGACCAGGACCGCTACCAGACTGGAGGGGTAGGGGGCCGCAGTTACAAGAAGGAGGGGGTGCCGCTGTTGCCACACACTGACCACGGTCACTGACTGACACTGAAGGCCACCTGACACTCAGCAGCTGCAGCCTTCAGTATCTGTCAGTGGCCGCTCACATACCGCACAGCTCCCAGCCCCCTAAGCTCTTATCTCCAGCCCTGCGGCACCTGCATTCATCTTCTCCCCTGCTTATCTTCTCCCCTGCTTATCTTCTCCACGCTGCTAATGACGTCACATGTCCGGGACAAGCAGGAGAGAAGAGAGTGCAGGGGCCGCGGAGCTGGAGATAGGAGCTGCGGGGGCCGGGAGCTGTGTGTGGGGCTGTGCAAATACTGCTGAGCTTCTGCTGGAGAAAGCCTCTGCTGTGCTGCCATGTGAGTATCCTTTTTTATTTTTCTGGTACACAGGGGGGCTTTACTTAGATAAAAGATCTATCTCCTATCTATCTGTGTAATTGTTCTGTGCACACTGTATATTACATTATCAGTACATTTACATTGTGTGGGAGCAAGGGCTACATAGGGCACCATTTACTATACATGGGCAGGGGATCAGAGACAGAGGGAGAGGCTGCTGGACACTACTGCTGTGCACTACAGAGCTGCTGTGAAGGCTGGAAGTGCCCAGTTGCCTTATGAGTCCTGCTGTGAGCATCTGATCTGATCTGAGACTTCTGTTGCTTGGGCCATAACTGTGTGAGGGAGGCAGCATGTCCCAGGAGGAGATGTGTGCCAGGGGCAGTGTGCTGTGGGTAGAAGAGTATGCCCACCCGGGGCAGTGAACGGGAGCAGCCTAGTGAGACAGCAATATGCCAAAAGACTGAAGCTCTCCAGAGGCAGGAGATTTGAGACCTGTGAGCAGCTCTCCAGCAGCCACAGCCCGCACAGCTCTGGGAGTCGGGTCGTGATATCACCATTTTATCCAGGAAGTGACGCCTTGATGCAGTAGTAAGTGCAGGGAAAAAAAACACTTTATAAGCATTTCCTATAATAAGTGTATATTGGGGATTTGTATAACCTTTGGGGACAATACAATACTTAAATAAAAATTGTTGCCGGACTTCTCCTTTAAGGATCGGGCCTAAAATGGCCTTAAGGATCGGGCTAATTGTCACTTTTGCATTTTAGTTTTTTCCTCCTCGTCTTCTCAGACTCATAACTCTTTCATTTCTCTACCTACAGGGACACGTGAGGGTTTTTTATTTTTCAGGAACAGGTGTACTTTGTAATGGCATCTTTCAATTTGCCATTAAATGAATGACGGAACTCCCCAAAATATCATTTATTGGGTGAATTTGGGTCAAAAAATGCAATTCCGCAAATTTGGGGGGCTTTCATGTTTACGTAATGCACTTTGAGGTAAAACTGGCATTTTTCTTTATTCTATAGGTCAGTCTGACCACAGCGATATGCAGGTTTACTAGGTTTTCTAACGTTTTACTTTTTTTACTAGCAGTAACTCAGGGGGTCCTGATCGCAAGCGGTTAATAGTGGGTGGCCACACGATCGCCGCGGCCTGCCATTGAGGGAGATAACAGCCAGTCCCGATCGGCTGTGAAGCGAGCTCATCTCAGCCTGACCCATAGTCCGGGACCCTGGCATGGCATATATTTACTCCCTACTGCATTAAGGCCCAGGCAGTGAGGGTGTAAATGTATGTCCCTGGTCGTTAAGGGGTTAAACTGATTTTGGTCATTCAGACCAAACAGCCCTGTAACATTTAGGACCAAGGTCCATCTGGCCTGTTTCTTGCAAAGAGTCCTCACAATATCCACTTATCTATTTAAAAAGCTCTATTTAATCCTGTGAAAAGAAGAGACTCTCAATTGCCATTGTGCGCAGAATTGACATGATCAATTGATTGTGAAGCCCTGCAACCAGTTCAAATAGACCTGACATGTTCAATGAACCTGATAAACATATTATGGATAGTAGACCTTACTGTGATATAAATACATATATGGTATGCAGGGTTTGCAAAGCGTTGTGGTCTTTAAAAATAAATAAATAAATTGTTTCCTTTTATCTGATGTGTCAAATAGAGTTTATACTTACGCATAATTATTTTTATTTTTTAAATATTTTTTTTCTCCAAGTACCTGGTACAGCCATGAGCACCAGATTTGCTCCCAGTAATGCCAATTTTTTACAAAATGACTATACTCAAAATGATTGCATTCATATTATTATGCTATCCCTTGATCAAATTTTCATCAATGCTCTCTATACATTTAAAGGGAGCCAACTTTCATAGCTTCGGAGTTTGCTCTACAGAACTTCGCTGGATGGATCATTTTGACACTGTTGGAGCGACCACCACAGGAAAAACACTACTTTCTGTAAAGCAGAATCTAAAGCTACGAACGTCTAAAGTTATTTCAGACATGTAAAGTATAGCGGGGTTAGGGTACTGCTGTACTGTGTATGTACAGCAGAACAAAGATGTCAGCTACACAATTCTAGGCCAGCTTTTGGATGATAATTCTGTGACACAGGGCTGCGAATCAAGCCCAGAGAGGCACAATTACAGCAAAACCCAGCCCTGGGGCTGTGACTACTTGACCCTGAAGAAACTCCCACATTCCATCAATTACCATAAACTAGATTTCAATCAAAGTATGATTTTGGGGTATAACGGAAAGGGATGGATATACCCGTGAAAAGTGTGTTAGTGAATTTATTAGCACAGATAAATAGTGTTACATCGATTTTTCAGGTTCCCTTTAAGTCTTAACATCTACATCTTCACATTATGTCCATACACTTCATCTATTATGGATTATCTCTATTAGAGGTTAGCAAAGCGAATCTGACAAATTAAAATTCGCTGCAAATCACGCTGTCAATTTAGTTTGTTCTGTGAAGAGAATTTGCAAAAAAAAAAAAAATGGTGGCCACACATGCTGTCTGGAGCGTCACTGGGTGAGAAAAAGGGATTAACTATAGCCCAATCAGCTGCAGGCCCCTCTGTAATGTCAGCACCTCCCCCTCTATATAAGGCAGTTCATTAACGTTGGTGCCCGTTGTGTGTGGAGGAGAGAGCAGGATGGCAGCAGGCAGTTAGAGCAGAGCAGGGAGAGACTAACAGAGTGATATAGGGACAGAGAGGAGAGGAATGGCGGAAATTAGATGATTGGCTCATCAACTTTTCTTTTTCATTCTGCTTTTCCCATAAAGGAAGCTATATGTATATATTACTACTGTATATACATTGTAAGGTGATTGTCCTTTATTTCTATTTGTTTATTTGTCCTACACCTATTAGCTACCTAGCACACATTAATGTGATAATTCTCTCCTCTATCTATGACAATATGTCTATGTCAACTATACTAATAAACCAGTAAATTGATACTATAAAAAACTGGAAAAATGTTGTTTGCATTAAGTTGGTTACTTATGGCTTGTAAAGTTTATTTATCTATCTATATGTTGTTTAAACACAAAATGCAATGTAATCTAGTCCAGATATTCTGTGACACCTAAGGAATCCACTCCATGTTTTAGAACAGTCCTACTACAGATTTAAATCTCAGACTAAATGAGAACTGGACATTAGGAACCAAATACTGAAGAAAGGATTTAGTGTAATCCTAAAACACGTCTATGGAAAATGCATGGGTTAAGCCGGCCACACTTAACCCCAAAATTTCATGCATTTATATACCTGCATTGATATTAAGCCAGAGTCACCAGTAACACCGCGACAGTATGCACTCAAGCCAGACAGGCTGCACACTGAGCATGCACATACACAGGGGCGGTCTTGGCATTTCTGGGGCCCCAAGCAAAGTTATGTCTGGGGCCCCCCTCGACACGCGTTCCAACACAATAGACCACTGTGTGTTGCTCCCAGTAGTATATACCCCTTGTGCACTACCGCCAGTAATATATACTCCTTGTGTGCTTCCCCCAATAGTATATACCCCTTGTGTCCTGCCCCCAGTAGTATATACCCCTTGTATGCTTGCCCCAGTAGTATATAGGCCCCCTGTATGCTCCTTCAGGGGTATTTAGCCCTCCTGTGTGCTCCCCCACTTGGATATAGACCTCCTGTGTGCTTCTCCAGTAGTATATAAACCCCCTGTGTGCTCCTCCAGTATTATATAGATCCCTTGTGTGCTGCCTCAGTAGTATACAGACCCCTGTGTGCCCCCCAGTTATATATAGACCACCTGTGTGCCTCACAAGTAGTATATAGACCCTCTGTATGTTCCCCCAGTAGGATATAGACCCCCTGTGTGCCCCACCAGTAGTATATAGACCCCTGTGTGCTCCCCCAGTAGTATATAGACCTCCTGTGTGCTGACCCAAGTAGTATATAGACCCCTCTGTGAAGTCCCAGTAGTCTATAGCCCCCCTGTGTGCTCCCTGGAGCATCGACACCACAAGGACAGAGCAGCCACTTGTGACCGCAGGGAAAACACTTCCTGTGGCCACAAGAGTGACTGACAGGAAGGGAGCCAATGGCTCCTGCCCTGTCAGTGCTGCTGCTGCATGTAACTGTGAGCGCTCATTACGAGTTCTCATAGTTACAGTTCAGAGCAGCGAGCAGGGCAGCGGCCCTGTCCAGCCATCTTGAGCACAAGAGCAGGGAGTGGGGGCCCCCCTGGATGTTGGGGGCCCCAAGCGATCGCTTGGGGTGCTTGGTGCCAAAGACCGCCACTGCACATACACGCAGGAAGAGAACACTATCTACAGCTGACAGCACAGTGCAGCGCTCTGAGGTCCCAAGATAATTGTGCAAAAGAAGTCCCAGCACAGGAGAACCACGCCAGGAAGCGTAAGAGGTTGTCATCCACCATACACTGCTACACAATACCAATATTACTGCCGCTTAGAACAATACAGCACTTGTGACACCGGTTATAAAACTATGTACAGTGATGTTGCATTAAACTTAGCTAGTAACGCTCTATATAAATGGAATGATCCGTTGCAACTGTAGTATACTGTATTAATTGGGAACTGCCATCATAAACAGAACAATACTTAGTGAACTCTGTGAAATCACAATAAAGCCTCATAAAATCAATAATATTGATTCGGTCACCATCTTTTTTGCCAATATGTAATGGCCCAGAAAGGTGTTTATTGTCAGGCGTCTGGAGATGTATTGTTGCTATTGGCAACCTTAGACAGTCTGTATTGGAACTTATGTATTTGCTGCTTTTTCCTTACTCTCTTATGGAGATAGTGTTTTCTGTCATATATTTATTCAATATGTTGTTATGTATTAATCGCTAATAATACAAGTGTTGAGCTTGATCAGTGCTCCTCCCCTGCAACCTATCACACTCTAGTGAGTGGCCAGGGGAAAGCTAGCTCCGCCCACCTTCTACCCAGAAGGCCTGTGCGGTCTTGTCAGTTGACAGTTGGTAGTCTGGCATTGCCAGAGTCACATCTAACCTCCCTACGTCACCTCAGTAATCCTGTCAGACTCCATCTTCAACCCCCTAACCTGTCAGCCATAAGGACTAATACGTGTCTTCAAAGTCTCAGCAGGACATCCTCTGTATTTATTAGTGCCTGCTGTCGGATTGGTGAAGTGATAGAGGGTCTCCCATTCACCGTCCACATCTTCCTGGCTTCCATGTCAGTGTGTCCATGCGTCTTCCTCCTACATGTTAGCGAGCGTTGACAGCATCAAGTCTCTTCAGTAACTTCAAGTACCTATTCACACGTACCTTATAAAGGCTGGAAAACCGCAAAGTCCATGGAACAGGTCTGTCTACTTGAAACCCTATTTATCCACCAAGTCTAAGCTATAGTAACCAAGGTAACCCTCCCCCTGAATCTAAGGACACTGAACAAGCCAACAGTTAACCGTCATCAGATGCCCCTGTATTGGATTGTACATAGTTATCCTTCAAGTAAAGTCTTAATATACTTTCACCGCTATTGTGTGAAGATTTTTATTAAAAATTATATGTCCCTGTGTGTATGCTGAAAAAAACAAGGGCCCCAGCACCCTCGAACCCCACCGTGACAGGAAGGTTTTAGAAGGTGAGCCCTAAGGTTGCACTACACCACCCAGCAACACAACCCCTCAGCATATCATAGCACATACCACTAAAGGGACATTAAAAATACACACAAAGTATGAATTACTAAATTGCTTACAAAGTGAGAAACTACTGAAAATGACTGTGTAAAATAATAACCGCAGGACTACGAGACTCAAAGTAACATTTTCTCACCCTCCGTAATACACAACTGTGACATCTGCTACAGGGAACTAAATTATATGAAAAGTGTGGATACTATTTCTTGCCATTGTTAATGTAGAAATTATACCAAATGTACCACATGTTACCTGAAGGGCCCTGCAGAGTAGCACCATCTGTAAGAAATAGTGCATTAGAGGCTATAGGCATGCAATTATTTTTATTATTTTATTGGTGTTTATACTTTATTTGTCTATATGTTTATATTAACAATTAAATTTTTTATCAGGTACGTGTATATGTACAATTGTGACCTCATGTAAGGGACTCCTAGAGAGCTTACCATACACATACCTAATATTTTTGTTTCTATTGGTGCAAGAAGAAATAATGCACTCAAAGTCTTTACACTAAATTATATTTCTGAATCTGAGTTGAGCTTACACACACACACTAACATGTATGTAGCAGAGCTGCTCTTGGTGTTGCAGAGCTGTGTGTGTCTGTATATTTATACACCCCTGTGTGTGCTTGTTTATGTATCAGAGCTGTGTGTTTTGGTGTAGCATTGCTGGGTGTGCATGGTGTAGCAGAGCTGGGTGGATATTGTGCATGCTACAGCTGTGTATTTGTGGGTATAATATACTGTCATGGAGAGTGATAATGTAATTCTGTCATTTGAATAAATTATGACTCATTTGGACCACTGCTGTAGCCCACCAGGAAATTTTAATTTGTATGAAATATTACCCCCCCCCCCCCCCTCTTTTCAGTTAATACGGTATGTAGGTACATAGTTAGGAATTACTTTTGAGTTTCATTTATATATTTTCCAAAAGCCTTATGGACAACAGTGGTAAAAATAAAATAAAATACCTGTAATCACTCTATGTCACTCTATGTGACTCACTTTATCAAGCCATGTGCTCATTGACAACCTTTTTTTTTCCTAATATGCTCTATATAATGGAAATGGGAAAACCCACATCTACTGTAGTAGTAATAATAAATATAATATATATTGCAACTATATGGCTTACGTCTACCGTCAAATATAAAAGTGCACTATATACACTTCATATTGGTTTGACAAGTATTGAGATATTGCTTGGGTCAGTGACATTTTTTTTTTTTTTTTTATTCCATAAAACACTTTATAGCTAAATGCAAAGATAAATGTGTGATATTCAAGGTAAAAAAAAAAAAAAAATATATATATATATATATATATATATATATATATATATATATATATGAAAAAGAATTAAATAAAATAAATATGTAAAATGGAGCCCTTACAGTGTGTAGAAATATCTTTAAACGAAAAGCATGGAATATTATATTTTTATAGCCAGTATATACAGTGTGTGCACACAGATAATTGCTATGTATGTTAAATCATGCTAAAGTAATGTTGGCTTATGGAAAGAATATGGTTCTATTCTCTTTTGCTTTATCTATAGGTGTCATACATGATGAAAGGATGGAAAATCAAACAGCACAGAGATAGATTAATTACCCATCACCCAATGACTGGTAATAAAAAATAAATCAGAAAAGACAGTTTTATGACGACTTTTCCCAAGATAATTCACATAGATGTCAATCCCCACCTGCACCTAAAAACCAGGTGTTGGAGAAATTTGGTCCTAATCACACATGACTTTTTTTTTTCTTATTTTGATGGATTTGTCAATGCGTTTAACAAGAGTTATCTTTTTAGTGGAAATTTAAGACCATAGTTTGCCTTCTAAGATTGTTTGTCATAGAAAACGTACTGCCTGAAATTCACAATTCTCTTACACCTGCCCTATTCTTTGGTCACTTTGTCTTCCACTCAGGGCTGAAGTTCCACACCACCCGCAGTGACATAGCTATAGTCCCTCACAGTTTCATCCAGTTAAGCTTGCTTAGCAAAGGCTTCTTACAGGACTGCAGTCTCACATATCCTACAAATCACACCCCTCCACCTATGACAATAGACATATTGCTCTACACTGCTCCAGTACTGATAAACCAATGGGTCTCTTCATCAACACTCTTCCAAGTAGGCACACATGCTCCAGCTTCCAGTCCACCAACACATGCTGCAGCAAACAGGATCACGCCACCTTCCAAGAACAAAGAACACATTTTCCATGAGTTCCCACAATACCATCGCCTATTTTATACCAAATTATGTGCTTTTATAGCCATAGAAGTTGCTGGGGAGGGGAAGGATGAAAGAAGTGACATGCTCTCACTTTCTCTGCTCCATCCCTGGTGCCGGAATGTTACAGCTCCGGTTGCCTGGTCCTGGACGCTTCTGGCAACCTGGGACGTGACATGCCAGGCCTGCTTAGCTAGTTAACGTTAATAGTGGGGTCCCAACTTATCTGCTGACTGGCTGAATGGGCCTAAGACGTCATGTCGCAGGTACCCACTCAGACCCAGAGGTTTCCGGGACCGGGGGACCAGAGCTGCGAGATACCACCACCAGTGCTAGAGCAATATGTAAGCAATACAATTTATCAAACGCCCACACATATAGAGTGAACCAAGCAGTAGATGTCAACAAAATACCAAATACTAACCAACAATACCAAGATAAGAATAATGATGAGGGGAGGGAGAAGAGCTCACTGCAATGCGCTGTGCATGGTGGCGCACCGGCCTTAACTTGCTTCCTCGCCAGCTTCCGTAGCTAGAAACCGGAAGCTCGAGGCTTCCAGTTTCCATGGCTACCATCGGGGCTCTGCGATGACATTGCAGAGCCCTGATGGTTACCTGACAGAGAATTCTCCTTCTGTAGGGAGATCTGAAGCCCTATAGTGCCGATGGCAGTATCTATAGGGTAAACTCTCAGCACCGGAGAATGGCTCTGGTGCTGAGGGTTGCAGTGGGTCTCCAGCTATCACTGATAGCTGGGATCCACCACTAATGACATAGATTCAGTTTCTGTGCCTGTATCATGGGGGATCGTAAATTAACGTCTCTGCAGCTTCAGGCAGAGGCTGCAGCAACGTTATTTTACAGTGCAGCAGTTGGAGGGGGTTAATGTAGAGAAACCCCTGCTTGCACATTGGATGCCCTGCTGCTGCACCCAGGAATATAATAGGGTATGAAAAAATTGATGCTACAATAATATCTCAGGGATCTCAGTGCCTCTTGATGAATATGTATAGCCGTCCAGCGGTAGTAAGTGGCTATGCTATTTGCATCACTGTTTATTCACTACCGTAATACTGTAAGAAACAAAACATCTAGTGTATGTCTCCCTGCCCAGTATCTCCTAAATTAGGGACTCCTTTCTTTGCAAGAGTCCCTGCTCCTGTACATACTTTCAATGTTGCCTTAAACTGTCACATTTTAAAGAAAGCAGTGTTTGTTCCTGTATGGTAAGCAGTGATGCTTACTGCATTTTCTGGGTGGGGTTCTCTAACATACAATGTATAAAATGTAAAAATTCACTCCTGTAGCTAGTCACAGATAGCAAACAAACAGAGGACTTAAACAACAATCCAACATTTAACATGTTTCTGTCAATATGCTTTTATATGTTGTGAGACAGTGACAGGGATTGTGGTTGGGAATCGCTATATCTCCCCGAGGTACCTGTCATATGTGAACACTAGGTTCCAGAAAGTCCATACCTCATTCTGGGAAAGCTGGGTGAGATGTGGAGGAATACAGGAAAGTTAAAACCCATGGCAAACTACTTGCTATGGGACTGTTTTTAGTTGCTGTAAAAGGGCCTGGATTTTTATGGAATGACAGGCAGGTTGGTAGTGTGGCCTGTCATTCCTTTTCTGGCCAGTCCAGGTTTTTTTTATCTGGCCAAGTCAGCCCAGGTGCTGGAGGCCACTGATCACAGGTCTCATAAGTGGAGGCACAGAGTGTATAGAGCTGTGGCTGTGCATGGAGGTCTTTCCTGGCTGTGGATGTCTCTCCTGTGCATGGATGTCTCTCCTGGCAGTGGAGAGGGTCAGGGCTGCTAAAGCTTCTGCTGGGACTTTTAGCCACACTAGTAATGTACCAACTAATGTTGTTTTATGTTGGGTGACTGGTAGCAAGTCACCTGTAGGGTATAAACCCACACACCGTATAAGCAGCGTATTTACTGCTGCGATACGCAGCAAACACGCAGCAAATACGCAGCAAAAACGCAGCAGATTATATCTAAATAACTGAACACAGCATCAAATCTGTACCAACAAATCTGCTGCGTATTTGCTGCGTATTTGTTGCGTATCTGCTGTGTATACGGTGTGTGGGTTTGTACCCGTATAGCTAGGATTTGCTGTGTTAGTTAGAGCTCAGAGAGGAAGGTTTAATTTTACTTTGTGCCTGTATGTAAGGCTGAATTTCTTTTGGTTTCAATAAACAAACAGGGGCATCTCTGTTTTATAAAAGTTTGTGTCACTGTCTCTGACTGCAAATCCTGCTGTCTGCCCTGCTCTACAGAGCTAATCTCTCACAATGTGTAGATCATTTGATCAAAAAGGAACTGAGCAGGATGATGTATAGTTTTAGAAAAAATAAATCAAGTATAAATTATACTTTATTAATAGGAAAAAAAATCCTGATTGATGAAGTTTTATGAGTAGAATAGGTGGTTCTACCTAATGATTGACTGAAATAGCAGTTGCGTGAGTAGGACTGTCCAATACAGCAATACATATTTTATTGCACAGTGTGAAAATCTCATGTACTTGACCTTACTGATGGGGATGGAATCCCAAGTAGTGTCAGGGAAGGGAAGTGATGAGGCTCTGCTGCCTTTTTGACTCTTTGTACTGGAGATTAGAAGCATTTTCTATGTTAAGGCCCTATTACACAGGGCGATTCAGAGGAGCAAGCCAGAGCCGACCTTTCAGGTCAGCGCTCGATTGCACCTCGTTACCGATGCAGTGTAATAGCGAGCGGGTAAGAGTGGGGGGGGATTAGGGTTGTGGGTTGCGGGGATGATGGCTAGATCGTCCAGGCAGCCCATAGAAGGTAGCAGCTGCTATCTAGATCGTTGACGCTTTAACATGTTGAAAGACAACGATCAGCCGACATTGTGAATGTCGGCTGATTGTTGTCTTCTATTACATGAAGTGATTATCGTCCGTAACATCCAAATATGTCCAATCATCGCTTCGTGTAAAGGGACTATATAGAAGCACAGACAGACAGTATGAAAGGTACCATCTTTCTCCTTGTCCTAATAACCATCTAACAGTGTTATCAGAACCTAAATTAGCTCACAGATTCCCTTTAAGTCCCTAATAAATATGCACTGCACATGCTGAAGAAACAATCCTATTCAAGTGTATGAACCAGAACTTCAGTCACAGAAATGTCTGCAACGCATCTGTCACATGTAAATTTTCTGTGATTGAGAATCCTATTATATGCTCAAATTTTTATTGACTTTGTTTTCAGAATTTTGTCCAGAAATTCCTCATTGATATGTCAAAACTTTTAAACAAAATGCAAGGCAGTAACTGTCAAGAGATTCCCTTGTTCATAATTAGCTGTTTAACATGGCATTTCTTTTTGCTATATTTCCCAGCTATACACTCTGTTTATAGTTGACAAGAGAAAAAATTCCAGTTTGTGTTGACTAAATGTGTCTAATGAGCGACAAACTCACAAATTGTTTCCCATGCTATGAAAGTTTTCTGCCAGAAAGTGCACAATGTGCTATTATTATGATGGGTTGAAAGGTCATTGCCCCTTCTTACTCTGTGCTGCATCTCATGGCACATAGCTCTGAAAGACTTTGGCATATGATGTAATTAGCACTCTCATTTCTTCAGAAATTTTATTAGCCCGCTAACCACATACAAGTGCAAAATGAAGATTTCTGTGAGGGTGACATCCCGCGAGTTTACAATGCTGGTCTGAAATGTTCAAAATGATGTGGTTGGAACTGTCTAAACCATGAAGGTCATAATATTGTAAATAAGTGCATTGTCCCTGAAATGTAACATTATTTCTATGATTCATTGTTTTCTCTTGTTGTTGCAGAAAATTAATAAAACTAAATACAAAAGTAGCCATGTACAATGTGATCAAGCTATTGTTTATAAGTTTTCCCAGTGTTGTCTAAGCATTTCTAGCATATTAATGTGCACATATGTTTATTTATTTATTTTTATAGCTATAATGTGTGGATTTACTAGAACACATTATACTGTCTCTATTCATCATGAAACCTCTCCAGCTTTTCAATCAACATTAACCCCTTAAGGTCAAAGCCTATTTTCGTTTTTGCGCTTTTGCTTATTCCATTTTAAGTTTAAAAGTCCATAGCGCTTGCATTTTTTCACCTAGAGACGTATATGAGCGCTTATTTTTTGCGAAACCAAATGTACTTTGCAATGACAGGCATTGTTTTTCCATAACATATGCTGCGAAACCGGAAAAAAAATCATTTGCGCTGTTCAAATTGAAAAAAAAAAACGAATTTGTTTTGATTTCGGGGAGTTTTGCATTTACGCCGTCCGTCCTCCGTCCTATGGTAAAACTGACTTATTATGCATGTTCCTCAAGTCGTTACGATTACTATGATATATAACATGTATAACTTATATTGTATCTGATGGCTTTTAAAAAATTCAAACCATTGTTAACAAATATACGTTCCTTAAAATCGCTCCATTCCCAGGCTTATAACGCTTTTATCCTTTGGTCTATGGGGCTGTGTCAGGTGTCATTTTTTGCGCCATGATGCGTTCTTTCTATCGGTACCTTGATTGCGCATATACGACTTTTTGATCGTTTTTTATTAAATTTTTTCTGGATTTTATGCGACCAAAAATGCGCAATTTTGCACTTTGGAATTTTTTTTGCGCTGACGCCGTTTACCGTGCGAGATCAGGAATGTGATTAATTAATAGTTCGGGCGATTACGCGCGGCGGCGATACTAAATATGTTTATTTATTTATTAATTTATATTTATAAAATGGGAAAAGGGGGGTGATTTGGACTTTATTAGGGGAGGGGGATTTTTTATTAATAAAAACACTTTTTTTACTTTTTTTTTTTTACTGTAACTAGAAGCCCCCCTGGGGGACTTGTATATAGACAGCACTGATCTCTCATAGAGATCAGTGCTGTGTATATACACAGCAAAGATCGATTAGATCGGTCATAGATTACTATGGCCTGCTGCAGGCCATAGCAATCTATTGCCGAGCCGGGATCAGCGTCATTCCGACGCTGAGGCCCGGCACGGGCAGAAGAACGGATCTCCCCCCGCGATCGCATCGCGGGGGGGAGATCCGTCCCACTAGACACCAGGGATAGTGTGTACAAAGCCTCTAAGTGCAGCTGTCAGGTTTGTCAGCTGCACTTAGAGGCTTAATTAGCCGGCGCGGCAATGGGACCCGCGCCGGCTAATAGAGGCACTGCCCGGCTGCACGTGTCAGCCGGGATCAGCGCCGTTCAGAGCGGGGTCCCCGCTCTGAACACCCCCCGCGGCACCATGACGTATCAGATACGTCATGGGTCGCTAAGGGGTTAATCATTGTACTAAATAAATTTACATTGGGTTGGGAATCTATTCAATCTAGCATTTGGTATAGAAAATTGGTAAATAAAAATCTAAGGGCAAAAAAATCTGTGTAATAGAGACAACAATCAGCTGATAAAACAATCATTGGCTGATCGTTGGTTTAGTTTTGGACCTAAAATCATCAGGCGCTGACCATTGGCGGTTGATGATTGTACAAACACCTGATACCATACCTCTCCCCTCTCCCAGTCTTTTTTTCCTGTGCTCCACACCTTCCCAGTCCCAGTGGCTGCTGCGTCTGAGCAGCATGTCAGGTGACAGGCCGCTCAGCCAATCACAGGCCGTGGTGGGCAGAGGTAAGGTATCAGGTGTTTGAGGAAGGGCTGCATGGACATTGCTAAATATGTCCATGCAGTCTTAATTGCCTGATTATCTGGACATCTATTAGATCTAGTAAACAAGCGCTGATCTAGCTGATCGGCGCTCGTTTATGAAAATGATTTGGCCGTAGTGGGCATGTGTAATAGTACCCTAACATACAGAATTAAAAATGATGTATGCAACAAAGGTTACAAAATAAGCATATCAGGACAATATTAATAGCAAATTGGAGGAGATTTATCAAACTGGTGTAAAGTAGAATTGTCTGAGTTGCCCCTAGCAACTAATCAGATTCAACCTTTCATTCCTTCACAGATTCTTTGAAAAATGAAATGTGGAATCTGATTGGTTGCTAGGGGCAACTAACACAATTCTACTTTACACCAGTTTGATAAATTTTCCCCATTGTGTTCTGGTTGAAACAAAGCACAAACTTGTGATAAATTAGAACATATATTTACCTGTTCTTATCTTGTCTGAGCTTACATACTTAAGACAATTTTTTATTTCTTACCGACAGTAAAAAAAAATGGTGGAGGATCTTTAATGCTGTGAAGCAGCTTTGCTGCCTCTGGGACTGAAGGCCATGAATGTGTTACCAGAAAAAGGAAATAAAAAAAATTACTAGAGCATTTTTAGAGTGAAATGCGTTCCAAATTGTAAAAAAATGGTTCCTATAGTAGAATAGAGACACCAAGCGTAACATCCAAATATACTGATTTAATGGACTGATTTAAATTAAACAGCAATAAGTTCTGAAAATTATTCCCCTTCCACCGCTGCACAGTAAATTAACGTTGCTGCTGCCTATGCCTGAGGCTGCAGCAATGTTAATTTACGATCCAGGATGACACAGGCACAGAAGCTGCGCCTGTGCAATTCGCGTTGGGTCCCAGCTGCCAGTGACCGGGGACTCCCGCAACTGTCAGCACCAGAGCCGCGCTCTGGTGCTGACAGTTAACCCTATATATACTGTGGTCGGCACGGCCACAGCATCTATAGGGCTCCAGACAGAGAATTCTCCCTCTAGAAAAGGAAAATTCTCTGCCTGGTAGCCCTCAGGGCTCTGTGATGTGATCACAGAGCCCCAATGGTAGCCATGGAAATCGGAAGCCTTAGGCTTCCAGTTTCCTGGCTACAGATCCCAATGTGGAAGGGAGGGAGGTTAGGCTAGCACGCTACGAGCTCTGCCCACTCCCCTCTCTCCCCTGCCACTGTTACAGGCTTATAAAAGCAGCAGGGGAAAGGGGGGAGGAAGCAGAGATAGTGACTTCAGCTAATAGGATCATTAAGATCCCATAAGATGAAGTCCTAAAATGACCTGGGCATTGAGGCATCAATACCCATTGGTCATGAAAGGGTTAAGTGAAAATCTTTGTGGGCAAAACCTTTTTCTAGACAAAATCTGATATAAGAAAAAGAACCCTGCAAACATTCAAGTGCTTGATAGAATTGTGGTGGAAGAATAAAAACTACCAGAGCACAAGAAGCTCACGAATGGCTACATAAAACTTTGGAGGGTATCATTGTTGGGTAACCTTGTGTAATTGAGGAAAGATGCCCTTAATTCTGCCCACACTAGTTACTATACTTATTGTTTATTTATTTTTAGAAATGACTGCGTGTGTTGATAACAATGGTACTTTTATTTTTAAAGATATATATATATATATATATATATATATATATATATATATATATATATATTTAATTGGACATTGTATTAAAATACTCTAAGGAGACAAAGTTGGCACATATTTACTAATGTCCCAACAGAATTGCGGAAATTAAAAGAAAAAAAATTTCAAATGGGAATAGATTGCCAAAGAGTTGCGGGTAGGACTTGGCTTAGAGGGGGTGTGGTCTCAAAAAAGAGAGGACGCCACCCACAAGCCAAATTTACCACAATATGTACCTCATAGCAGGCTTGCACTTTTGTTGAAATCTATCTCGGATCTAAGCATAGTGTCTCATAGGAAAAGTATATATGAAAGGATGGTTGCCATTTCTGGATGATGCCAGAAAATAATAGCTTGATTGCTCACCTTGCTAAATTGTGTGCAGCCTTAGCTAGCAGGTCAGAATGAATGCTGCAATCTCCAGGGTATCACCTTCTGGTATGATCAGAGTACACATTGGCAAAGAGGTAGCTCAGGAAAAAAAAAAAAAAAAAACCTGAACAGCACTTTTCCATCAAGGAGAGTGACAGAAGTAGTCAAAGAATGTTTACTCCATTTATTGATCTGAAATGTAATGTAACACGTATCAGGAATCAATTCCCTTTTGAAACAGCAGAGATCTTTCAGTATTTGCTCTATGGTATGAATACTTAAAAAAAAAAAAGAAAAAAAAGAAAAAAAGGGGGGGGGGGACTTATGTTTCAGCTTAGGCTGCTAATAGTTTTGCCTTACTATTGATTTAAATAGATGCAAATGTATACTCTGCAGACATATGCAAACGCATACCCATACTGTTTGTCTAGTCTTCAGCGAATCAATTCTATTTTGCTGCCTAAGGCAAGGATTAAAAACAAAATCCAGAGCAAATAATGCTATAATGCTGTACATAAATCACCCCATTCTAAGTATTATAGGTAGGACCCTAGATAAATCTGTTTGTTTTTCCAACTTTATTAATTATATACCTATATATCATGCAGGGACAATGTAATACAATGACCTTATAATACCATCATACATTCACTGAATAATACCACCTACAGTGACTGTGTAATACCATCATATAATGACTAACCCTGCAGGTTAAAAGCCACACCTACTCCCAAAATGGTAGAAATAAAGCAAAAGATCACAGCAATAAATAAATAAATTCCCTCACAGACTAGGTTCGCACAACGTTTGGTTCCTCTCCGTTTTTTAAAAGAAAAAGTGTAAACTAAAAAATAATGTCGGCTGTTTGCAAAAAGACAATCTCTAAATTACTTAGTATGATCATTATTTTGATGTCCGCGCAGACATCTGTCATTTATTACACTGTGTGTATTGGACATTTGTCATTCCATTGACTTTAATGTATTACATTGAAGCCAATTAGCATTGTGGCAATAACAGACCTTTAAATAGACGGACGTTCAAATAGAAAAGGTGGCCGCCTTTTGGCTATGTACACCGCCTTTTGGCTATGTACACACAACGTTTAGCAGGGTCCATTGCATGGCAACGGACGCTGTTAATATTGCCGACGGCCAGGCTGCATTCAGGACCTTCCTGTAGCCGATACCTCTGTATTTGCAGGTACCATTCGGGTGTCCCCACAGTCAATTAGCCACTCACTTCAATGTAAATTGCGGCTGCCACCACACTTTAACATTGTGTGCATAGCAAATTATTTCTGGATGCTGTTCGGTGGGCAGCGTCCAGAAATAATTGGCAGGTATATTATTTTAAAGATTATTCTAAACGGGGCGTTAAAATAATGATGTGTGCATACACGGGGCAGCATTGTATTGATGTTAATGCAATGCTACCCCTGCAATAAAGAATGGACACTAATTCCATTGCAATCAGCATCTGTTCTTTACTGCACAGAAACATTGTGTGAACATAGCCTTTTTTTTTTTTTAAGTTGTTTGAACATAGCCATATATTTTCATAAAAAAAGAAGTAGTTATAAGGGTTAATTTAGGGCAATGTGTTTTTTTTATTTTTTGAAAGTAGTAAAATATAGCTATACAAAAACTATATAAATTCAGTATTATCATAATTCAATTAACATTTCAGTTTTACAGCCTGGTACATCATAAGGTTCCTGTATCATACATAGAGATACATTTTCAAGCATGTTAAATGGGAACGTATTTGCCTTTTTGTCCACACCCTCTTCAGTGCAACAAGAATTTTTGAAACTATTAAAATACTCATCATTCATCTTCATCGGTTCTACAGAAAAATATTTTATAGAATATGTAAACTTCTACAATTTGAGAAAGTAATCCTTTCAAACGCTTTCAGCAGTGACTTCACATTAACCCCTCTGTAGAAAAATAGCAATACAACTAAAAGAACAAAGACATGCTGTCATTTGTGAGTTGCAAAGTACTTACATCATTTTACTAGCTTGCTAACCTAGTTTTATGTAGTGTCACAGTAATAACATTTCAGTTTATAGGACTGTACAAGCTGAGCTGTCTTTCATTTTTCCAAAGAAAACGACCTTCATTTATTACAAACTGTCTAGCAGCCAATCACAAGAGCTTTTTCATTTAATATAATGCTCTTGAAAAAATAGGATCAGCAGCCATAGGCAAAAAAAAAAAAAAAAAAGAGCTTCGTAAATTAAAAACCAAATTGAAAGTTTTTGTTTGATTATTTTTATTACAAATCATCATGTCAAGTCTAATTGACCACATGTTGAAAAATGGGGACTAAAGAAATATAAAGCTGAGCTGTTATGTCCACGCCTGTTCAGACATCAGTGCAGTTCTCTGCCCGTAAAGTATGACCAAAACTTCTGTCATGATTCAGTGTGACTGTTTTCCACCATTCTGAGCTCTCTGATTCCACCACTTGCTGTTTGGTGATTTTTAGGTTCCCCCACACCCATTTAGTTTCTTCTGCTAGTCCTAGCCAGGCTGAAGATGGTTTAGACTGAGTAGTGATGGTCAGTTGCCTTCTCCACTTATCTCCCTTCAATGTCAATATGTGTTCTCTGTGCTATGGATGTCAGAGGGCTAGTCCATTCACGGCCTGGAATGGGACTCTGGCATCTCATAAGAAGTCCACTTATGGACATTTCTTCCATTAGTTTCTTGTAGCTAGATCTAACATTTTGTATTGTATTGTATTGTATTGCTTGGTATTCTTACCTTTTTGCCTGTCCTTCTTACCTCTGTTTTTGCCTGCTGTTTTTGTATTGTTTGCGAACCGTTTCACATACGCAGCACAGGAACTGTTGTCCATTTGTCACCAAACAGGATTGCGCTAGCAAGTAGGTTGGCGGCAGTCCTGTGTGGCTTACCGCTAGGGCTCACACTGTTCCTGGCAAGTTGGCGAACTGGTAAGTTAGCATGTGGCCATTTCCAGCAATAGTGCATGTGGGCAAAAATATGATGACAACAGGGAGCAGGAAGAAGGCCAATGGATAAATATGCATGAAAACTGGGAGGGGGAAGTAGTGGTCAAATGCTAAGCCACTACTCATCTTTGACACTTGGTTAAAGTGCATGGAGGCCATGTATACAAGGGGACACACATCTATACTACACTGTCAAGCACCTCGGATCTAGTCTCGGTGCTGACAGCTTTCTTTAAGCATAATTTTGACTCATAAACGAACCAAGAAAAGCTTAAAAAAATGTGAACATACAATAGGCTGCGACTATATTGCCATACAGTATAAATAGGCAATAAAAACAGTATGGAAACACAGTCTCATGCTAAAAACTGAGGCTGAAAATACAGACCAAAAACTGTGTGAGAACATAGATTTAGCCTGCATAGTTTTTCTACGTGAGCATTTGGTCCTTATTTTGGAGGTTTTTTTACTCACTATTTTTTTCGGCAAATCATAATTAGTTCTAAAACACATTTATAAAAAAAAAAATCTATTTTTAGTCTTGTAGTCTGTTTGAAGCAATTGATGACAAACAAGCTTTTATACATGTATGTGTTTGTGTGTGTGGGGTGAGTGGGTATGATCCTTGAGCCTCTTTGAAAACTATAATTCCTATAATGCATGGACAGACAAAACTTTAGCTTTCCAGGCATGATGAGAACTGTACTTTTGCTAGTACTTTTTGAGCTAGGTAAAGAGAGTTTACTATAATAGATTTGCTTTTTGAGTTAAATGAAAGTTATATAATCTGTATCTCCCTCTGGTGGTGACTGCAGGCAGACAGAACTGATATATACATAATATATTTTTTCATGCTTACTTGTTTAACCTCTTAAGGACATAGGACGTACCGGTACGTCCTATGTCCTCATTAGCACTTCAAAGCGGGGCCGCGCGGCGGCCCCGCTTTGAAGTGCCGCGATCCCGGGTGCCGCGTGTAGCCCGGGACCGCCGCTATTAGCGGGCACGGTCCGATCGCCGTGCCCGCTAATTAGCTAATCGGAGGCAGCTGTCAAAGTTGACAGCTGCCTCCGATTACCGGAGGCAACGTTTCCCTGGTGTCTAGTGGGGGAGATCGCTCCTCCGGGACCTTGTCCCGGAGGAGCGATCTCCGTTACTGATGCCGGCCGGGGACGCGTCCAAGATGGCGCCGTCCTCGGCTCGGCACTCGTTTGTTTCCGGCTGCAGCAGCCGAAAGCAAACGAGTGCCGATCTCATGGATCTCTGCAGCATATCTATGCTGCAGAGATCTCTATGAGAGATCACAGTGTATATACTAGAAGTCCCCTAGGGGGGCTTCTAGTATATGTGTAAAAAAAAAAAAAAAACGTGTTGTTAATAGTAAAAATCCCCCTCCCCTAATAAAAGTCTGAATCACCCCCCTTTTCCCAGGTTTTAAATAAAAGTAAACAAATAAATAAATAAATAAACATGTTTGGTATCGCCGCGTGCGGTAATCGCCCGAACTATTAATTAATCACATTCCTGATCTCGTACGGTAAACGGCGTCAGCGCAAAAAAATCCCAAAGTGCAAAATTGCGCATTTTTGGTCGCATCAAATCCAGAAAAAATGTAATAAAAAGCGATCAAAAAGTCGTATATGCGCAATCAAGGTACCGATAGAAAGATCACATCATGGCGCAAAAAATGACACCTCGCACAGCCCCATAGACCAAAGGATAAAAGCGCTATAAGCCTGGGAATGGAGCGATTTTAAGGAATGTATATTGGTTAACAACGGTTTGAATTTTTTACAGGCCATCAGATACAATATAAGTTATACATGTTACATATCGTTTTAATCGTAACGACTTGAGGAACATGCATAACAAGTCAGTTTTACCCCAGGGCGAATGGCGTAAAAACACATTTCCCCCAAATAAAAGAAATGCGTTTTTTTTTTTTTCAATTTCACCACACTTTGAATTTTTTTCTGGTTTCGCAGTGTACTTTATGCAAAAATTCAGCCTGTAATTGCAAAGTACAATTAGTGACGCAAGAAATAAGGGGTCATGTGGGTTTCTAGGTGGAAAAATGCAAGTGCTATGACCTTTAAAACACAAGGAGGAAAAACCGAAACGTAAAAAACGAAAATGGGCCATGTCCTTAAAGGGTTAAACAATAGGAGGAGTGAGAATCGCTAAGAAAACTGAAGCTCTGAATATTTGGGAATAAAAATAACGGCAA